>NC_054599.1:6540880-6843380 GCF_004785595.1 Juglans microcarpa x Juglans regia
TTTCGTCACTAATTCCAACAAGTTAAGAATAGCCCTGAGTGCCAAATAGAAAGAAATCATTGCCAAATAGAAAGAAATCATTGCCAACTATGATTATAAAAATATAAAGCTCAATCAGTCTCAACTTCTTAATAAAATAACAAATAAATGATAAACATACTTGCGGCAGATCATTTTTTCCTGGTTGTATTTCCTGGCCAATGCCATCAGAGATGGTTCAATAATGCCACCTCGAAGCCTCAGAACAAGATGAAGAGTTGACTCTGCACAAGGTCGTTTAAATTGAATTAAAAATTTTAAAAAAATGAAAACAGAAGATTTAGAAATCGATCACATAACGTAATCATTCACATTACAACTAGTTGGAAAGGAATTTGCTTCGGAATGAAATCTCATGAAACTAAAAAACAGAAGACATCATATCAATCCACCACCAGTTTAACCATTCCCTTGGTTATATAAACTTCCTAAGAGGTGCTTCAATTATAAAAATCTGAATATTTCTAAATTAAAAGCATCCAAAGATTTCCTTCATCAGAGGTAAGCTCTATCCATCACCTCATCAAGTTAATTAACTCTAAGATAAACAGAAACAAAATATCTTGCAGCCCTTACTTCAAATCTATCTGGCTTTTCTTCTAGGCTCGCATCGTTACATAGCTCAATTACGTTTTTTCATAAGTAACTTAAAACAATATATTACAGCAATCGCTTTCGTTCTCTTTCCCTCTCTTTCCCCTCCAACCAAACAGATTCTTGCATTAATCTAATCAAACACGCCCGAGAAATGAACTAACCTTTCTGGATATTGTAATCTGCGAGGGTACGGCCATCCTCGAGCTGCTTCCCTGCAAAGATCAGCCTCTGCTGGTCCGGCGGAATACCTGAGAAATTAAGAAGCTATAAAAAATTAAAAAAAGAAGAAGGAGAAGAAGAACAACAACAACAACAACAACCACCAGTTCGATCCGATAGGGAACCGATTCCTTGAAAGAGAAAATGAAGGAGTACGGTACCTTCCTTGTCCTGAATCTTGGCCTTAACATTGTCGATGGTGTCGCTGGATTCGACCTCGAGGGTGATAGTCTTCCCAGTTAAGGTTTTCACGAAGATCTGCATTTTCTTGGTCCGTCTCTGTCTGCTACGCTCGGGGGCTACGAGGGTTTTGCTTTGAGGTTGTTTATATGGGGACGGGGGGCGCAGCCGCGCAGATTAGGGTTTCTGTTGTGGCGGGTTCTGTTTGCTTTATGGATTATGCGAGTCCGAAGCAGGGATAAAGTGCACTTTGTTTGATGGATTATGCAATTCCGGAGTAGGGACTAGGCTGTGTTTGGCTAGCATCTATAGTTTTTTCAAAAAATAAAAAATAGAAAATTTTCAACTTTATTCCAAACATTTTTTAATCTCAAACTGATTTCTGATTTCCTATTGTAATTTTTAAAACTTTTAATCCAATCATTTTCTTAGATTTTAATGAGAAAACAAAAACAACTTTTATAAAAGAAAAATTATATTTACAAACTAGTCTTAAAGACACACCCTTTACATTGTTGATAACTTGATATGACATAATTTATTTATACAAAAAAGTTTAAATTTTAAATATTACAAATTAAATATTATCACACCAACAATAGGGATAATGTATCATCCATGCCTGCTTGCATATAAAAGAACTTTATACAGAATTAACAATCACTCTCAGATTTTGATTTTCGAGTTACACGAGTCTCCTCTTATGTCTCCTATAGAGAAGGAAAATGTGGAGTTTTCTGAACTTTACGGCCTATTATCACAAGATGTAAAATTATTTCCCCAATGTTCTGAATTGGGGGGGAGTATGATAGAGGAACTAACTGAATACTGGGACTAGTTGACATTAAACGATGAGGAACTATCATTGATTGATCTTGATTAGACCGATATGAGGAACTGCCATCGATTGATCTTGATCACGGCAATTTGGAGGAGGTGGTTTGAAAAGGGAAGCTTTTTCTAGTGGGTAAGCTATATTCAGAAAGGAAAATTAGCAAAAAGTGGTAAGATCAACGATGATGAAAATATGGAAGGTATCAAAACCTTTCACATTTAAAAAGATTCAGCCAAATGTTTTCGTAATCACTTTTGCAAGTGAAGCTAATAAGGATCGCATTTGGGGGGGGGGGGGGGGGCGGGGGACCGGGGCTATTTGACAATTATTTTTTCATCCTTAAAGCGTTTGATGGATTCATTCAGCCCCATTTGATGAATTTTGATATGTTTTTTGAATTCAAATGCATAACCTACCATTAGTCTGTATGAACCAAGAAACAGGTAGGCAGATTGGAGAAACCATTGGAGCACTACAACAGGCCAATGTTCAAGAAGATGAGATAAACTAGGAGAATTATCTATGAGTGAAGATATGGATTGATTTGAGGAAGATGGTGTCACGGGGAAGAACAACCAATTTGAAAGGGAATAAAATGTGGACTCCCCTTAGATATGAAAAGCTTCATGATTATGCCCAAATTAGTACGTGGTGTTATAGTATAGTTCAGGGTGTCGATCCACAGGGAGTTGGAAGAAAGACAACAAGATGCAAGCTTAAAAGAAAATATCAAATTATAATATGACAAGAATCTGAAAATTCTACGTAAAGCACGTAATTAAAGTAAGATTAGGGCACAGATAAGAAGGCAAGTAAAGTTTTGGGCTTCTATAAACCGGATCCAATGTTATGACTTTTTCAATCCAAATGATATATACAACTAAGAATTATAGCATCAAATTCCTAATTAGAAGATATGACATTATATTCATCTACTTTCTCAAATTTAATTCCAAAATCTATTATCAATTTACAAACCACAATTTTCATATATAAGAATGAATATCAGATCTAAACACGATCCTATGTTCATAAACAATAGTGTAGCAAAAGATCACATCAATGGAATAAAAAGCTTTTTTAAGTCACAATCATATATTCATAATCTTATAACTCATCAAAATCAAACCATAGCAATATTTTATATAATTGTCTCAAACTTATAATATCCAAAACAAATGGAGAATTGAATCCTAGAATCTTAAACAACAAAGCTTAACATATGAATTGACATAAAGTCAAAATATTTTCACTAATCAATTTCCACCCTAGCCTTTACCCAAGATTTAGTTCTCCATAGAAGAACTAAATAATAAAAATGGAATTTCTCTCTTCTCTAGAACTGTGTCTCCTCCTCTCCAAAAACTTCCAATTTCATGCTAATGAAATGCTTATATCGGGTAGGAAAGAATCCCTAATGTCTTCCATATTCCCGCATACAAAATCACCTAAATTTTAGAACTCATCTTGACAGCCTCGTATGCACTTCAAGAGTTCAAATTTAGAAATCGTTATTAGCGAGAACTTTGTAGTTTTTTAAAATAGTTTTCCAATGCATCAAGAATCGCATCAATCCGATATTTGAGCATAAAGTTATCATCAAAATACTAAAGTATGTACAGCTGTCTTCTAGCAAATTTCGGACTGACTATTTCTCTTGATCCGAATTACTCTCAAACCTCATTATTATCCTTATTTGAAGAGTCCTACACTCCTTGAAAGTTCTTAAGTTATTCCAACACCTTGCCCATTTGAAAGTCTTTTGAATTTAACTGGGTTTGAACTTGCTCTTTTATAAACTCTGAAATTAAATATAAAAAATTGTTTAGGAGTATCCCAAAGTAAATAGAAACTTAATTCAAGAATACAAATTAATTCTTATGATTTTTATTCACATTTTAGCATTTTAGTCCAATAATAGGCTATTTAGAGTGCACTTTCATACACCCATCACTTCCTTGAATGTGTTTCAAGTGCGAAAGGATTGTGCATGGCAAATAGGGGTGTAGGCTTGCTAACTCAGCAAAGAGAATTGATAACAATTGGGAGAAACAATTTGGGACTTGGCTCAAAGCAGATACCAGTTCTAACAAAAAGGCTTTCATAAAAATCATTCATATTGAGAAGGAGAATGCTTGGGACGGGAAGCTATCTCCACAATGGAAGTGTTCGACTCCGAGGGCCTCTGGGGACAACGGAGATGAATTGAGTGTCATTGGCCAGGGGGGAGTTACCCATTTGGGAATGAACAGATTTAAAGGCGAAAATCATGGAGAATTTGAAATTGAAAAGACTAATATGATGTATGAGGCACTACTAGAAGTGAGGGGGAACTCTGATTATGTTAGGATCAGTCCAACTGAATTCACAGAGAGGGTCTCAGAAAATTATAAACGAGAAACATATCAAATGGCAAATAGGGATAAGGGGCTATATGAGGAAACAATATCTTTGAAGTGTATGGGCCTATGTTGCAATGGGCCAAGTCAATCTAAAAGGTTCAATCCATTAAGAGGTTTAACTATGGAAAAATCCTCAAATGAAACTAGTAGCCATGAAAGAACAGAGACAATCGAAGGTAGGGAGAATGGGGCAAAAGAAGTTGAAAGAGAAGAGCAAGGGAACAAGGCACAAATCCTATGTTGTCTTCTCTCTTTACTCATAAACATAAATGCTCCGTTGATTTGGTAATTGATTATGAGGGTTTTGAACCAAAAAAGGGTAGGAGGGATCAGGCACAAGATGTTGGGGCATCAACGTGATCGTCGGTGATGGTTGCCGGGCAGCCCCACCAAGAGCCATGAATATCATAAGTTGGAATTACTAGGGGCTTGGAACCCTTAGACAATTCAAGATCTTTGCCTTTTAGTGAAGAAAAAGTAGCCCAAACTAATTCTTTTAATTGAGACGAAACTAGTAACAGGTAGAATTAAAGGTTTAAGGAGGAGACTGGGTTATGAATGGTGTTTTCTTGTTAACCCGAGGGTAGAAATCAAGGGTTAGCTATGCTTTGGAAGATGGAGGTGGGTATGGAAATAAATAAAATACTCTTAAAGCATAAATGCACTAATTAGGGGGATCCAAATAAACCTAACTAGACATTAACAGGATTTTATGGGCTTCCTAACTCAAGTAAGATAAAGGAATCATGGGCCTATTACATTTATTGAAACTATATGATAATCAAATGTGGTGTGTGATATGTGATTTTAACGAAATATTATCATAAGATGAAAAAAGAGAGGAAGCAAAGAGCTAATAATTATATGAAGGATTTTAGGGTTGCACTAGTAGACAACAATCTTTTCTTTTTCTTTTTTTTTTTTTTTTATGTAGGTTGGAGGGATAACAAATATACATGGAGTAACAAACATAAGGATTATTCATTTACAAAGGAGAAATTAGACAGAGTAGTGGCAACAACTCAATGGGCGAATAATTATAAGGATGCTAAAGTAGAGGTAATGGTGGCTAGGAGCTTGGATCGATCCAAGCCATTATTACCATCCATTAATATGGGTGAGAAGAGTTCAAGTGGTAAAAAGAAATTGTTTAGATATGAGGCTTATTGGACTACTCAGGAAGAATGTGAACAAATTGTACAGTTTGAGTGGATGAAGGGAATCACTTCTCAAAGAGCTATGGAAAGAGTGTAAGCTTGTCCGAAGTCATGTGGTGGGCTCCTAACCAAATGGAGTTCTCAAAAGTTTAGAGCAAATGAGAGGAATATTGAGATAAAAACACACCAGCTCAAAAAATTGCAAGAGAATGAATGTCAGCTCAATGTGTTAGAGATTAAAAGACTTCAAGAAGAATTGGGTATTCTATTAGAACAAGAGGATATAAGGTCGAGACAAAGAGTTAAAAAGAATTTGTATCGATTAGGAGATAGAAATACCAAGTACTTTCATGCCTATGCAAACCAAAGAAGAATTGGATTTTCCAAATTTATAATAGCAATGGACTAGTAGTGTAGGAGCAGGTTGAGATTGAAAGGACTTTCATCAGTCATTTCTTTTAGATATTCATATCCTTAAATCCCACAATAGAGATGATAGCAGACAACTTAAGCCATGTAGAGAACAAAATAACAATTGAAATGAATAATGAACTACATAAACCTTTTACAAGAGAAGAAGTAGAAGAGATTCTACATTAAATGACTCATTTTTAAAGTCACCAAAGCCATATGGATATGAAGCATACTTCTACCAAACCCATTGGAATATTTTTGGAGATGAGGTATGTGAGGCCGTGCTTAGTTTTCTCAGAGGTGAAGAACTAGATCATACTTTAAATTACATTCATATTGCTCTAATCTCCAAAGTGTCTAACCCAAAGCTGGTCAATGACTTTAGGCCTATTAGCCTATGTAATGTCCTTTACAAACTGATATCAAAAGTACTAGCTAATAGACTAAAAACAGTGCTTCTAGCCATTATATCAAGGAATCAAAGTGCATTTATACCAAGTAGACTCCTAACAAATAATTTCATGGTTTCATATGAGATCCTCCACTCAATGAAGTATGGCAATTAAGTTAGATATGTCAAAATTTTATGATAGAATGCAGTAAGGTTATTTGAAAGTTATCATGGAGAAAATGGGCTTTGGTGAGGTGTGGGTGAAGTTGATTATGACCTGTGTAGTGACAATATCTAATTTGTGTAGTGACATGTTCCATCCCTCTAGGGTATTAGACAAGGAGATCCATTATCTCCTTATCTCTTTATTATATGTGCTAAGGGGCTTAGTTCTTTGTTAACCAACTCTGAATTAAGAGGTGGCAGTAAGGGGGTAGATGTAGCAAGATGAGGGACAAGGATAAGCCATCTTATGTTTGCGGATGACTATGTCCTATACTGTAAAGCAAGCTTGAATGAATGGACAAAGTTGCAGAAAGTTTTGGAAAGGTATATGGCTACCTCGGGATAGTGCTTAAATAGGCAAAATACGCTAGGGCTGAGCACCAACAGTGTCGGAGTCAGAATGCCCTACCTCCGATTCTGACTTCGACTTTGATTCGCATAGCCTCCGATCTGACTCCAACTTCGAAGCAAAGTCAGATTTGGGATTTCTTATTATATATTTTTTTTAGCCCATTTGAAATTTCAATTTGACAATTTTGGACTCTCACTAATTAGATTTGGGCTTACAGACTTCAGTTTTTTAAAAAATATTTTTTTCAATCTCAATTTTATTAAAACATAACCAAAATTGAAAAAATAAATCAATGCAAAAATTAATGTTATTATACATTAGTATTATATGTTATTATTCATTAATTATTATACATTACTAGTACATGTTATTATACTTTAGTTATCATGTATTAGTATTATATTTTATTATACATTAGGATTTATACATTAGTTTTTATTATTGATTAGTGTTACATGGTAGTAATAGTTAATAATAAGGTGTTTACATATACTAAACTATTAATAGTCAATTTAATCTATTTATGTTATAATATCAGCATATTATTTTATAATAATTTGCTCATACTAGTATATTATTGAATTTAATTAACTATATAAGTTATAGTTTTATAAAATATATATGATTAATATATATATATAAAATACATATATTTTTATAAAATAATATGTACCATATCGGAGTCGGAGTCGGTGCCGAGTCGGAGGCTAAGTTGGATTTCAGATTTTTGCTCAGCTCTAAAATACGTCTATCTTTTTTAGCTCCAATACTGAGGCTTCTATAAAAAATCAGATTATCCAATCAACTAGGCTTTCTCCTAGCAATCATAATTATGAAAAATACCTGCGGTTGCCTACCATGGTGGGAAGATCAAAGTACTATACTTTTAGAGGTATTAAAGCGAAATTCTAGCAAAGAATCAAAAACTGGAAAAAGAATGTGCTATCACAGGCTAGAAAGGAAGTTCTCATCAAGGCAGTGATTAATACGTACTTTCCAAGTATTTTCAAGTTACCAAGAAAACTTTGCAAAGAGATTAGTGTTATAATGGCTAAATTTTGGTAGGGACACAAGTAAGTTGAGAAGAGACTTCATTGGAGAAGTAGGGTAAAAAGGGAGATCCAAAACAAATAGAGGATATGGGGTTTAGAGACATTAATTGCTTCAATAAAGTTTTATTGGAAAAATAATGCTGGAGACTATTGATCAATCCAACTTCAATGGCTGGACAGATTATGAAGGAAAAGTATTTCAAGCAAACCCATCTGTTGGAGGCAACACTTGGTCATGGACCATCACTAGTTTGAAGAAGCTCATGGAATTCCATTGATATGCTGAAGGAAGGATTTTTGTAGAAGGTTGGAAATGGTGAGAAAAATAAGATATGGGATAAAAATTGGGTCACTATCCAATACACTTGCAAAATTCAACCACTTATTAGAGTATTAGACAAAAATGCCAGAATTGTTGAACTGATTAATGTTGAAATTGGTTACTGGAAGGATGAAATCATTGCTGAAATATTTAGTCCTCAAGAGGCTGAGGTAATATTGAGTTTTCCTATTAGCAGACATGGGGCTGAAGATAAAATGATATGGAATTATACGAAACATGGTGGGTTCTCAATAAAAAGTGCATACCATCAAGAGATGTCTAGATAAAGGACCAGGAAAGGTGAAATTTCAAAGCCCAGTGAAGGTGTACCCACATGGCAGTAGATATGAGATCTAAATGTCCCAAGATTTGTCAAACATTTTATGTAGAAAGTTGTTCATGAGACATTACCTATTAGGAAGAATCTTTGATGGAAAGATTGTGGACTCTCAAAATTGCCCTATTTGTGTGCATGGAGAGGAATCAATTTATCACGCATTGTGGAGCTATATTGCTGCCAGTGATGTGTAGTCTAATATTAGAAGTCATGTCCACAAATGAGCTACATCTGATAATAAGCTTATCGATTTATGGATGAAGTTGATAGATAAGTTGAAAAATGATGATTTAAACCTAATGGTATTTATACCAAGAAGAATCTGGACAAGAAGAAATGCTGTGATATTCAACAATCAATTTGAAGCTCCTGACAGATTAGTTACTACAACTATAACAAGGTTAGAGGAATGTAATCGATTATAGTCTAAGCCTACTGAAAACCAACAAGTACAATGGATTGAAAGAAAGATGGAAAGATAGAAAAAGACCTAGACTAATGGAGATAAAAGCCAACTAGGATGCAGTTGTAGATGCAAATGGAAGAAACGTGGGGCTTGGTATAATCCTTAGAAACTCAGAGGGTGACATTTTGGCCACCTTATGTACAAGCTACAATATTCAGGTCAGCCTAGTCTAGCCAAAGCTTATGCATTAAGAAGTGCAATAAGGTTGTGTAATGAGCTATGTTTCTCAAAAGTGACTTCTGAAGTTGATGCAAAAAACGCCATTCAAACCACAAATAGCAAAGAACAGTGGACACGCCATGGACAAATAATTGAGGACATATGAAGAATTCTACTCAGAATACCTATGTAGAAAGTTAAATTTATTTATAGAGAGGCAAATGTAGTAGCACATAGGCTTGCAAAGTTTGCTATTTCATATATAAGAGTCATTAATCTAGAAGCAAAATAAAATATAAGAAACTCTTGATTAGTTAATCAATTAAAATATATATATATATATAAGTTGTCGAAATAAAGGGAATATTGGAAAAAAGATTTTATTAACTCCGCTAAAGTATATTTGCTACCCTATGTAAGTAAAAAATTCGAAACAACGTTGTAGTCTTTTCACATATATGATGTAGGTTCTTTTTTTTTCCTTCTATTTTTCAATATTGTTACTATATTTTATTAAGGGCTAGAAATGTAATGGTTGGGAATTGCAAGTCCGAGAGAGCAAGTTATGTGATGGGAAGCTGAGCATCAAGGTAAAAAAGAAGAGAAATAGGGCGTCTTATTTAAATGGAGTTATGCGTTTTGGAAGCAACCGTATTAACAATTCTGGAAGTATGAAACGGTGCGTGTCGAATTTAAGTAATATGGTGCGTTCTAGGATTGGAATAAAGGGAATCGATGGCCAAGCTCTTAGGCGAACACATATTCATTTTATGTTCTTGGTGAAACACTTGTATAAAAGCTGTAGTTGAACTCTGATAGTTGGGTTGAGAATTGTACAGACTTGATTTTGCTTTGGAGGTTGAAGGTTCCTCGAAAACCTTTTCCAAGAATTAATACAAGGGATTCCTTTCTCACTTGTTTTCATTATTCCTATTTTTAGGTGAATTCTTGTTGTGTTCTTGAAAATTTACTTTTACAATTGGCATCAGAGACGATGATCCTCTCATGGCGGAAAGGAGACATGCAGCTTTGAAATTGCAACAAGATGGGTCGCAGAAGCAACATGAGGTTTTGCAAAGCCAACTAGATGATCATCATCGTGCCATTCACGATATTGTTGACAGGCTAGAACAACTTTCTGATATGATCAAGACTTTGGTTAAGTGTCATCAAGTTACTCCTCATGTGAAGGATTTTCATGAATGTAGTGGTGGCATTCATGAGGAAAGATCTTTTATGCCTCATGGTGCGAGGCTAGATTTTCCACAATTTGATGGAAACAACCTTGCTGGGTGGATTTTCAAAGCCACCCAGTATTTTGAATTCATTATACTCCCTTAAATCAAAGACTTTCGATGTCATCTTATCATATGGAAGGTGAGGCCTTGGTGTGGTACAAAGATGCCATAGATTATGGAGTCTTTACTGGGTGGGACACTTTTCGAAATGCCTTAAAAGTCCAATTTGGCCCCACGGCCTATGATGATCCTATGGGGGCTCTTACACACCTCAAACAGACCACATCAATGACAAGTTACAAAGCTCAATTTGAAGCGTTGTGTAACAGACTTAAGGACTTATCTAATAGACACAAATTGAGTTGTTTCCTAAGTGGTTTAAAGGATGAGATTCAATTGCCTATTCGAATGTTCAATTCTATTAATCTCAATATAGCATTTGGATTGGCTAAAATCTAAGAGGAATATGTGTTAGCAACAAAGAAGTCATGGAGAAATGGAGTAGTAAATACTGAGAGGTTAGCATTTGAGTCAGTTTGGGAGGGTAACAGGCCACAAAAGTCATTTGTCCAGTTAAGAAAGTTTTTTCTGCTCAAATGGATGAAAAGAAAAGAAAATGATTGTGCAACCACTGTAATGAAAATTGGAACCCATCACATGTGTGTAAAAATCCAAAAGTGTATCTTTTGAAAGGGGAAGAGGGTGAAGTTGAAGATGCAGCTGTTAGGGATGAGAGTGAAGAAGACAGTACCTTGGGAGAGAAAGCAGTGAATGAGGATGAGGGCTTGGAAATCTCCATTCATGCCCTCTCTAGTTGTCCCAACAACAATGCCATGAGGTTGTTGGGTAGGATTGGGGAATGTTCAGTAGAAATTTTAGTGGATTCAGGGAGCACTCATAATTTATTTGATCAACTAGTGGTAAGGTCAGCCAAGTTGAAAGTTTAGAATGAAGCCAACTTACAATTGAAAGTGGCTAATGGGGATACTGTTTTGAGCCAAGGCAGATGTGAGGAGACCATTAAGATTCAAGGCTCCAAATTCATCATTCCCTTTCATGTTTTAACGTTAGAGGGTTGTGATATAGTCATTGAAGTTTAGTGGTTGAGGACATTGGGGTCCATTAATTGAGATTCTTTTACTATGTCAATGAATTTTATGATGGGATAGTCGAGAGTGATATTGCATGGGGTGAAGAATGCTGATTTGTGTGTGCATTGTGGGGAGCGTTGGTTGAAATCTTCTCTAGTTAGTTAGCATGGTTGGTTTTTGCAGCGTGTTGAAGAAAAACCATCTCTCCATCCTAGCAGTCAGATTGATGAGATTGTTATAGTTGTTGAAAGGTTTGCAGATTCATTTGCAGAACCAATGGGGTTACCTCTAGGGGTGATAACGGTCCAGCCGGACTGAACGGACCGACTGGACCGGACCGAGACTGAGACTGTCCTGTCTCGGTTCACGTTTTAGAGGATCAAAAAGTTTGGTCCAGTCCACGGTCCAGGATTTTTCCAGACCGGACCGGACCGAATGAAAAATAAAAATAAAAAAATATTTTATATATATTATTTATATAATAATCGTACAATTAACAATATAAAATTTTAAGTATGTTATTAATACTTGTTAATATTCTATAAATTAACAATATTTTATATATATCTTCATCTAACCTATCACTATTAACAATATAAAATTTTAAATATGTTATTAACACTTGTTAATATTCTATGAATTAACTAATATATAATATCAATTAGTTAATTATATACTAATTATATAAATTAATAATATAATTTTCATCTAATTTATTATCATTGACTATATAAAATATTTTTTTATTGAGTTTGTTACATAATCCACATTAATAAGTCACTTAATTTAATAAATTTTTTTATTAATTATTTAGAAAAAATTAGGCCAGACCGAATGGACCAACCGGACCGATCCGGTCCGATAGCTATCGATTCGGTCCGATCCCTGTGGGTGTTCGGTCAGGAAAAATGATGGACAGAAAATATTCGGTCTATCGCTGGACCGAACCGGACCAGACTATTTGCACCCCCAGTTACCTCTAAAAAGAAATTTTGATCATCAAATTCATTTAAAAGAAGGTACTGTACCTATTTCAGTTAGGCCATATAGATATCCTCATTATGAAAAGACAGAAATAGAGAACATTGTGCAGGATTTATTGAAATCAGGTGTAGGAAGACCTAGCTATCGGTCTGGTCCGGTCCCTATGGGTGTTCAGTCCGGTCTGGTCCAGAAAAATGATGGACCAAAAATATTCGGTCCATCTTTAGACCGGACCTGACCAGACCATTTGCACCCCTAGTTACCTCTAAAAAGAAATTTTGATCATAAAATTCCTTTAAAAGAAGGTACTAGACCTATTTTAGTTAGGCCATATAGATATCCTCATTATGAAATGACAGAAATAGAAAACATTGTGCAGGATTTACTGAAATCAGGTGCAGTGAGACCTAGCCAAAATCTTCTCCTCACCTGTCTTGTTGGTTAAAAAAACAAATGGAACCTGAAGAATGTGTGTGGATTACCACTCATTAAATCAAGAAACTATCAAGGACAAGTTCCCTATACCTGTCATTAATGAGTTACTTGTTGAATTGTTTGGTGTAAAAACTTTTTCCAAGCTGAACTTAAGCTCAGAATATAATCATATAAGGATGAAGGAAAGTGACATGAAGAAGATAACTTTTAGAACTCATGAGGGCCACTATGAGTTCTTAGTAATGCATTTTGGCCTTACTAATGCCTCTGCCACTTTTCAGGGGCTAATGAATGAGCTATTCAAGCCTTTTTTAAGAAGAGTTGTACTGGGCTTCTTGATGACATTCTCATTTATAGTAGAATTTCGGTTGATCATTTGGAACATCTGAAACTAGTACTGCAGGTGTTGAGACATACTTTGTATGCAAAGACATCCAAATGTAAATTTGGCATGGAAGAAATTGACTATTTGGGCCATGTGATATCTACCAGGGTTGTTAAAACTAATTCTTCGAGAATTGCTGCTATGCTTAAGTGGCATATTTCCAATTCTTTGAAAGCCTTAAGGGGTTTTTTAAGCCTTACTGGCTACTATAGAAAATTTATAATGCATTATGGCACTATAGCAACCCCATTGATTGAATTGTTTAAGAAAAATGTCTTTGTGTGGTTTGAAGCAGCAACTCAAGCTTTTACGCACCTCAAGAAAGCAGTAATTGAACCGCCTATGTTGAGGTTGCTTGACTTTTCTAAGAGCATCACCATTGAGTGTGATGCTTCTGGAGTGGGTTTGGGGGCTGTTCTCATGCAAGAGGATCAACCTGTTACTTTTTACAGCAAAACCTTGAAGGGTAAGGTTCTATTGCTCTCTACATATGAGAAGAGTTTTTGGCTCTTGTATCTGTTATTAACAAGTGGATGCCTTATTTGTTGGGGGCAGACTTCCAAAATTAAGACTGACCAACAAGTTATGAAGTATTTGTTGGAGCAAAGGGTGGATATTAAGTTTCAGCATAAGTGGTTGTTCAAGTTAATGGATTATGATTTTACCATTGATTATAAGAAGGGTAAATAGAATGTAGTTGCTAATGGTCTTCAAGGAAGACTGAAGAAGAAGCAGCCAGTGTAGCCTTGATCACATTTCCTACTCTAGTTTGGATTTAGGAATTAAAACAAAGCTACCAATTTTCCTCCACAGTAAGTGAAATTTACTCTAAACTACAAGGGTTGGAGGGTCCGAAATATTATACCCTTCAACAAGGTCTTTTATTGACGAAAGGAAAACTTCTTGTAGTTCTTAACTCTTCTTTCTAAGCCATGATCTTACAACATATACATAACAGCCCTTAGGATGGACATGTGGGGTACAAGAAAATAGTGCAAAGGGCTAAACTAGATTGTTTCTTGGAAGGGATGCACAGTGACATTAAGAAGTTTGTCAAGGAATGTGTGATCTGTCGGGCTAATAAACATGAGACCATTCATCCAATAGGGCTACTGCAACCTTTGCCAATCCTTCATTTTTTAGGGTTGAATATTTACATAGACTTTATTGAGGGGTTGCCTTTGTCTAGTGGGTTTGTTGTTATATTTTCGATAGTGGATAGGCTGACCAAATTTGTCCATTTCTTTCCATTGGCTCACCCCTATACAGCAAGTAAGTTGGCCCAGGTCCATTGTCTCAGATGAAGATCCAATCTTCACATGTTCATTCTAGGGTGAATTGTTTAAGTTGCAGGAAACTTCACTAAATTTTAGTTCTACCTATAATCCACAGTCAAATGGTCAAACTAAGGTATTAAACAAATGCTTGGAAGGGTATTTGAGATGATACATCAATGACAAGCCAAAGGAATTGAGCCTTTAAATTCCTATAGCAGAGTGGTTTTATAACACCACTACTCACACTTCAATTGGAATTTCTCCTTTTGAAGCTCTTTTGGCTATTCGCCACCAAAGTTATTGTCTTATGTCTTTGGAACAACTGCCAATGCAGCTGTAGACCAGCAGTTGAAGTCTAGGGAGCAACTTTTGGTATGTTGAAGGACAATTTGCAAAAAGTTCAACAAAGAATGAAGTTTTATGCTGATAAAAAGAGAATCAATAGGTCTTTTGAGATTGGAGATTGGGTATTTTTTAGACTTTAGCTTTATAGACAAAAGTCAGTTGCTATGTGCCACAACTTGAAACTGTCTCCAAAATTTTATGGACCCTTTCAAGTACTTACAAAGGTTGGCTCAATAGGTTATAAGCTGAATCTACCAGCATTCTCAAGGCTACATCCAATTTTCCATGTTTCATATTCGAAAAAGAAAATTGGGTCAGAGCATCACTCCATTGCCAACATAGCCTCCATTGGATCCACAAAGACAAATTCAACTTGAACCTGAAGTAATTCTGGAGAGGAGGATGAAGAAGGTTGATAATCAAGTAGTAACCAAAGTACTTGTCAAGTGGCTGGGGGCACCTATTAAGGATAATTCTTGAAAACTATTATAGAAATTACGCAACATTTACCCACACCTTGTGGGAAATGTTATTTGATAAGAAGGGAGGAGTTTATCAGGGCCTAGAGGATAAGGTCCTTAAAGCGGAGGAGATTGTAAGGGTTGGAAATGTAATGGTTAGGAGTTGGAACTATGAGAGAGTAGGTTATGTGATGGGAAGATGTACATCGGGGCAAAAAAGAAAGAGTAAAATAGTGCGTCTCATTTAAATGGAGTTATGCATTTTGGAAGTTACAGTATTAACAGCTTTGGAAGTATGAAGCAGTGCACATCGAATTTAAGTAATACGGTGCATTCCGGGATTGGAATAAAGGGAATCGAAGGCCAAGCTCTTAGGTGAACACATCGTCATTTTATGTTATGGGTGAAACACTTGTATAAAAGATGTAGTTCAACTCTGATAGTTGGGTTGAGAATTGTACAAACTTGATTTTGTTTTGGAGGTCTAAGGTTCCTCGAAAACTTTTTCCAAGAATTAATACAAGGGATTCTTGGGTTTCTTTCTCACTTGTTTTTATTATTCTTATTTCTGGGTGAATTCTTCCTGTGTTCTTGAAGATTTACCTTTACACTTTTCTTATCCACTCTTATTTTCTCTTCTTTGTTTCTCACTCATCTTTCTTCTCATTCTCTTTCACTTTGCTTTTTGATGAAATGATTTATCTAATTTGTGCCTTGATTTATATTTTTTTATGGTGTTGGTTGTGCATCAATTCGTAGAGAGAATGCTTTGTTTCCAGGACTACTGCAATTTTCATAAAGGTTTGATTTTAATTTCTTCAAATTTATTTTACCATGCTTTTTGATCCGTGAGTTCGATTTTTCTCTAGTGTTGCAGACTTTAGATTATGATTTCAATTTTGATTTGGTTATGGTATGGGAAATTTTATTCCACACCAATCAATCTATATGGTGGAGACAACCAAATTTCTTAAGATAAGGGACAAGATGGAAGGGTGATACTGTCCTCCCACTAGGGATGGGGCTGGAGGCAAAGATAGGACACTACCTACCCATTATGGATGGATAACAACCAATACCAAGTAAATAGGAACAATTTTTCAAATTATTGCAACTTCTAAGTTCCCATATGACCCACTCCAAGGTATTAAAAGATCCATAACACCTAAACTAATATGTTTGAAAAAGTTACTCCATACAGCACTAGCCATCAAACAATGGAGTGAGAGATTATGAATCAACCCGATCCCCAATCACCACATTGTATCTCTTCCTTAAAAAAACAATTGTAAGAATCTTTCCTATAATTGTTGTTGTTCATGGCAACTTCATGCAAAAAATGTAAACTTTCAAGAGAACTTTGTCCACCAAATACCCTTCCATGTTATGAAAATTCTTAATGCCATTAAAGTTATACATCGGGCTTGAGTTTCATTAAAATTTATTTTTCAAATCAAATTATGTCATATAGCATTTTATTAGTGTACTCTATACACTGACTTGAGATCAATAGAATTTTTCAAAAAATGAGTTGTAAAATAGTTGCAAAAGAGTTGTAAGTGTGTTATTATCATTTTCATATGGTGATAAGGCAACACTATAGAGATAGTGCAACAATTTCTTAAGATTGTAGCTTTTGAGGTCCATCTCAATTGTTCGAAATCGATCCACCTCAATTGCTCTCGCAAAAACTATCTTGACCCCTCTTTTACATTCCTTACTATCTCTCTTCCACTTATTTCTCTTTGAAACCTCTCCATTTCCATCGATTTTTCGATGGAATTTGAATTCTCCAACCAAATTTTTTTATCGTTAAGATTAGGGGTATAAATTCAAACTGGAAAACCAGTCCAGACTGGACTGGTTTTACTGGTTTTGAACCGGTCCAGTCCGGGACCGGTTTTTAGAATGTGAAAACCGGCCGGTTCCGGTCCGGTTCCAGTTTTAGGATTTTTTGGACCGGACCGGTTGATAAAAAAATATATAAAAATTAATATTTTTATATATAAGTTTTATACAAAATATTATATATATATATATATATATTAATATATATAAGTTTTATATATAATGTATAATTATAAATTTTTATGTGAAATTTTTATATATAATTATATATATTCATATATGAAATAATTTCATATTATAATTTATAAATCATTAAATGTTAATACTAATATATAAGTTTAGAAATAATACTAATAGTCTAATATAGACTATAGACTATTGTTATACTTATAATTAATACTAAAAGTTTTTACTAAAAGTTTATAACTAATACTAATATTAAATATATAGTTTATAACTAATACTAATATATAACTTACAACTATACCAATAGTCTTATATTAATACTATTATATAGTCTGATATATTATTTAGCTATACTAATATTATAATATATAAGTCTATAACTATTTAACTAATATTAATAGTCTAATATAGACTATAGACTATAGTTATACTTAATTACTTATAATTAATAGTAACAGTTTTTACTAAAAGTTTATAACTAATACTAATATTAAATATATATTTTATAACTAATACTAATATATAACTATACTAATAGTCTAATATTAATACTATTATATAATCTAATATATTATTTAGCTATGCTAATATATAAGTCTATAACTACTTAACTAATAGTCTAATACTAATAGTCTAATATAGACTATAGTTATACTTATACTAATATAGCTATATTAAATCACTAAAAGTTTATAACTAATACTAATATATAGTTTATAACTAATACTAATATATAACTATACTAATAGGCTAATATTAATACTATTATATAGTCTAATATATTATATAGCTATACTAATATACAAGTCTATAACTATATAACTAATAGTCTAATATATTATATAGCTATACTAATATATAAATCTATAACTATTTAACTAATATTAATAGTTTAATATAGACTATAGTTATAGTTATACTAATATAGTTATACTAAATCACTATAACTAATACTAATATATAACTATATTAGTAGGCTAATTTAATACTATTAGACTAGTCTAATATATTATATACCTATACTAATATATAAGTCTATAACTATTTAACTAATACTAATAGTTTAATATAGACTATAGTCATACTTATACTAATATAATTATACTAAATCACTATAACTAATACTAATATATAACTATACTAATAGGCTAATATTAATACTATTAGACTATAGTATATTAAATGTATTACATTGAAAATAATATCATTTAAAAAAAAACACATTGAAAATAATCAAACATTAATTAAATAGAAAAGCCAAACGGAGTCGTTTTCATGACAATTAAATGGTTAAACACTTAAACCCTAAAAACTAAAATCGTCTCTTGTCTGCTCCAGCCTCCAATACCTCGTCTGTCATCTCTCACGCAGCTCACGCTCTAGTCTCTTGCTCAGTCGCTCTCTACTCTCAACTCTCCCGTCTGGCTGTCTCTCACTCTCTCGTCTCTCAAGTTCTCAACTCTCTCGTCTGAGTCGTCTCTCACTCTCTTGTCTCTCACTCTCAACTCTCCCGTCTCTCACTCTCAACTCTCTCGTCTCTCACTGAGTCACTCTCAACTCTCCCGTGTATCACTCTCTCGTCTCTCAACTCTCTCGTCTATCGTCTCTCACTCTCTCTTCTCTCAACTCTCTTGGAGTCGGCCCGTCTCTCTGCTGAATCTGCCCCCTCGGTAAGTTTTTTTTTTTTTTGAAATTACATATTAAGATTTTTGTGATTGGATTTTGTGATATTAGGGTTTTTGTGATTGGGTTTTGTGATATTGAGATTTTTGTGAATCTATGATTGGTTTTTCAGTTTTGTGATATTAGGGTTTTGGAATCCGAAATTTAGGATTTTTTGTGATTGTGTTTATTATTGCGTTTGTGATATTAGGATTTTGTGATTGAGTTTGTGAAATTAGTTTAAAATTATGATAGATAATATTTGTGATATTAGGGTTTTTTAAATCCAAAATTAGGTTTGTGAAATTAGTAAATTACATTGATATGGTTTTATAATTTTTCTACTTGAATAACATCTGTGTAGTATGGCCTGAAATTAATGTTTATCAATTGGGGTTGAGTTTGAATAAACTTTGAAGGCTCAACAATTAATGTTTATTTTTGTTACTATAGAATCACATATGGATCCTTCAAATTAAACAGAAACACACGGCAATATTCAATCTACAATAGAAAGGAGTCAAAGGACTATGGAATCAATGGTGACTAATGATCCGCTTTCTCCCAAATCTATTGTAAGTAAGCCATCTATTGGTAGGAAAAGATCAGTAGTTTGGGATTATTTTACAAAAATTCATACTGAGGATAAGTCGAAACCTAGGGCTTCATGTAACCTTTGTGGGATGACTTATGCTTGTAATCCTAATATAAATGGCACAAAATCAATGTTGGAGCACTTGGAAAAAACATGTAAGAAGTCTCTACTTAGGAAAGTGGATAGAAACCAATCTATATTGGGTTTCCAGTCTGGATCAAGCAGTGGGGGGTTTGTACCTATTGCTTTTAGTATTGAAGCGTTTAGAGAAGCCTTAGCAGAAATGTTGGTTGTTAATGAGCTTCCTTTTAAACATGTGGAAGGGAAGGGGTTTAAAAAATTCATGCTTGTTGTGCAACCTAGTTGGAATGCGATTCCATCACGTGTAACGGTTGTAAAAGATATTTATAAAGTTTATTTGAGAGAGAAAGACAAGTTGAAAAGTGCTCTTAAAGGGCAGCGCATTTGTCTAACCACGGATACATGGACATCCGTGCAAAATTTTAATTACATGTGTCTCACTGCACATTTTATTGATGAAGATTGGAACATGCACAAAAAAATTATCAATTTTTGCAAGGTTGAAAACCATAAGGATGAGACACTAGGTAAACAAATTGAAATGTGTTTGCTTGAATGGGGGAGACCCAAAATATTTACAATTACATTTGATAATGCAAGTTCAAATAATGAGACAGTTTCGTATCTCAAAAGAAAGACAAGGAATAGAAGGGATATGATTTTGGAACATGAGTTCTTGCATATGAGATGTTGTGCTCATATCTTGAACTTAATTGTTTGGGATGGGTTGAAAGAATATGATCAATCAATTGCAAGAATTAAAGGAGCTGTGAAGTATGTAAAATCATCTCCACAAATGTGGAACACATTTAAGCAATGTTGTGACAGTGAAGACATTACTTGTAAAAGTGGTGTATGCTTAGATGTAGCAACCTGTTGGAACTCCACTTATATGATGTTAGATAGGGCTGAAAAGTTTCAAAAAGCATTTCAACAGGTAGAGGATGAAGATCCAGGATATATTAAGAGTGTTGGGGAGGATGATAGTGATGATGATGATGGTGTTAGTGAGTTAGGTAAAGGAGGGGCATCCAAGTTAGGGCCTCCAATCATGGATGATTGAGATAAGAGTAGGTTGTTTGCAAAATTTTTGAAACCGTTTTACGATGCAACCTTGCGTTTCTTGGGGACCAATTATGTCACTTGCAATAGTTTTTTATTTGAGCTAACAACAATTCAAGCTGCAATTAATTTGGAGTGTGTGGAAGGGTCTCATAATTTGAAGACAATGGCATTTAGTATGAAATCTAAATGTGAGAAGTATTGGAGAAATATTGAAAAAATGAATCTTTTGTTGTATGTTGGGTTGGTTTTTGATCCTCAGTATAAAATGCGTGGTCTAACATATATTTTTGAAGGAATATATGAGGATGATAGTTCAAAAGTTCTTATGTTAGTGGATCGGGTTCAAGATGCCTTGACTCGTTTATATGATAGTTATTGTAAAAATGATGAAAGTAATGTTGGGGAACAAAATCAAACTATAAGCCAATCAAGCGAGAGAGGGGCTAGTAGTACAAGTTTAACTGTTGGGGTAGGTCAAGGTGATTTCAGATCATTAATCCATACACAAATTAAGAAGCGTTTGGAGACAGATAACTCTTTGGCGACTAAATCTGAATTGGAGAGATATTTACTTGAAAAATGTGAAGAAAACGATGTGCAATTTGACTTGTTGACTTGGTGGAAGGTCAACTCCATTAGATACTGCGTGCTTTCAAGAGTTGCGCGGGATGTTCTTGCAGTTCCGATATCTACAGTGGCCTCTGAGTCAGCTTTTAGCACAGCAGGTCGAGTACTTGATCCTTTCTGCAGTGGCCTATCTCCACTTATGGTAGAAGCTCTTATTTGTACATAAAATTGGCTCCATTCTTCTGCCCCGATTAATATTCGTACTTTAATAGATGATGTTGAGGAGTTTTAAAAAATTGATACAGGTATGTAGCATCATTCACATTTTCTTTAACTATATCTAAATTGTAAATCATATTAGTAATTTGTTTTAATTATTATGCTTATTTTTTTTCCCTTTTGTGTAGAGCTCGTGGAAGATCTAGGAAGTTCTTCAAGACCTACTTCTTTGGCTGGAGATAATTAAATTTAAGGTAGGTCAACTTGTATAACATCTTTCCTTAATTTTTTTTTATTTAATGTAATTACTAACTTTTTATTAGAATTAATCGCTTGATTTATTTTCTTACAATTGCAAAAATTGTTGAAGGGACTATTGGAGTTGGTGGCTTGGTGCATAGCTATTGAAGTTTTTTGTTGGATGTTCTAACTTATTGTAATTTGGACTTGTAATTTGTTGGATTTTTAGACTTGTAATTCAGACTTTTAAGTGTTTGGACTTGTAATTTGGACTTTTGGACTTGTAATTTGTTGGACTTTTGAACTTATTTTATTCCATAGGCTCATAGGCTTGTTGATGTCTATTTTTGAATTTTTTGTGACTGCTCTAAAAAATATATGTGTAAGTACTAAGTTATTTCCTTTAACATGCAAAGACTTATTGTAGATAAGACAGTTTATTGCAGATAAGGCAGTTATTGCAGATTTTTTTTTCCAATTTTTGTAGTAGTTATATTTATAATTTTGTAAAGCAGTTTTTTATTTTTTTCCAGTTTTTGAGTGAAGCAGTTTTTTTAAAAGCAGTTTTTACTAAAACAGATTTTAGTTAATCAGATTTTTTGTAGTCAAGCAGATTTTTTGTAATAAAACAGATTTTTTATTGAAAATTTGAAGTAGTTTTTAGTAAAGCAGATTTTTTTTTGTAAAAGTTAAAACAGATTTTTTTTTAATAAAAGTATAAAACAAATTTTTTTAAATCAGTTTTTTTTTATAAACAAATTTTTGATGACAAACTGTGAAACTTACATTTAAAAAAAATCGAAAAACTGAACCGGACCGAAAACTGGTAAAACAGAAAGTACTGATTTAGAAAGGTAACCAGTGAATAATCGACTTTAAAAATTACAAAACTAATATATACCAATTCGATCTTAATTTTTGTCTAAAACTAGATCAGACTAAACTTGTTATACCCCTAGTTAAGATATATCTCTTTGCCATTCTTCTAAGTTGATATATCAAATACTCGTTGCTGTGAGATTTTTTAAGTCCAAAGGTTCTTATCACTATAAAAAAATGAGAGAATTTATCCATAAATGATGGGCAAAGAATAATTTCTGTTGTCTCTTTGTGAAAAGTAGATCTCATAAGGTTTACTTTTGGTATATCATTTTTTTATTTTTATTTTTTGGTTTTCAATGCCTTTTGATTTGGCATATTCCATCCTGCTCTCTTACTCGTTCTTTTTTTCGTTTCATTTCTACAATAAGTATTTTTTATCCCTTCGGTGTGGAATATTTGTTTCTTTCTAATGTAGCGATTTGGATTTTGCAATTTCTTGTGAATTGTATATATTTATGGCCGAGATGTGTGTTTAGTTCTTAAAAACGATTGATACTAGATGCTTGAGAAATATTTGCTATATTTTTTAGGTATAATGGGTTTAATAAAAATATTAAGATGTCGTTTAGATAGTAAGTTAAGTTGAGTTGAAATGATATGATATAAAATAAAATAAAATGATTTTAGATTGGTTGAATAAAATTTTGTTAGAATATTATTTTTTAATATTATTATTGTTTTGAGATTTGAAAAAGTTAAATTATTTATTATATTTTGTGTGAAAATTTGAAAAAATTGTAATAATGAGTTGAGATCACTTCTCAATCCAAATGATCCAGTAAAAACATTTTTTGAATGAGAAATGGTTTAGCAATAAATAAATCCTACAAAAAATAAATTTATAAATTAACGTGATTTGATGTTATATGTTAAATTGAAAAACTACTTTTATTATAGATCTTATATATCATATGAAATCATACCAGTTTATAGATTTATTGTGGCTGTATTCTTCTCTTTTTAAATAGTTATTTCCTATCTTTTTTATGTGATCGGACGTATAGAACTTAATAAATGTGTTTTAAAGTGAATGTTATTTTTTGGAGTTTATACCCAAAGTCTAGGGTATATCGTGGAACGTACATAAAGTGGATCTACATTTTTTACTGTTATCCAAATGAATTTCTCGACATTATTAATTACTCAATAAATATTATAAGAATCATTTTGAGTGTCTCTCTTCCCCTATAGACTCTAGATTTCGAACAAGAACTCTAAAAAAAATCTAAATTTGTAAAAATCAAGCACATAACAAGCCATCCTCACTAATTTCAAGTAAAATGTGGGGGATCATTATTTAAAGAGTAATTTTACATACAACCGTAAAATGCGTAAGCGCCATATAATCGCTTTGAAAAAAAATAGAGTCCACTATCAAAAAATTAATTTTTTTATGTGGGTCTCACGTTTTGTTTATTTTTTTCAGAATGATTACACAATGGTTGCATAATTCACGATTGTAAATATATTTTCTCTTATCTTAATGTCATGGACAAAAATATTGCTAAATTCTTAAGGAAAATGAACATATTTTGTGAGATGCTTAATTCAAGAACCAAAATGATAGCCAAATAAATTGAGGTCATATTGGCACCAATGTATTGGATCAATCAAAACTCTCAAGTTAAATTCTTTAAAAAAAAGAAAAAAGAAAAATGATAATTAAGTGTGTTAAGTTTTGCAAGTCTCGCGTACTTATTTTTTTAAAAAATAAAATTAAAATTCACATAAAAAATTTACTTTTTTTAACATTAGACTTCATTTTTTTTCAAATATAATATGCGGTATTAGCAATTCTAGCATTATCAAAAAAGTATAAATAAAAGGTAAGATATGACTAAACTTACTTCAAGATCTTTCTCCAGACACCAGTGCTGCCCAGCATCGATGCCTATGCCAAAGTCACCCAAGCGCACAATCTCAAGCATTTTATTTTAGAATTGCTTTAAATATCTAAACGCATATTTCATCTTCTTCTAAGTGCAATTCAAAGATGAAATTATTGGCTGAACCCCACACCTAACAAGATTCAGATTTCAGATTATTGCTGGACACCACTTGACAAAGCCCGTTATTTGCCTTTAATTTTTTCTTTTTGGCTTGCAGGTTTGGCACTGGCTGTGGACAATGGTGTCAATGAACAGTATTGTTTAATGGTAGGACTTAATTATTTTATAAATATATTTAAATTTATCTTAATATTTAAATACACTTTAAATTTATTTTGAGTGAACTCACTCAATTTATTATTATTTATAAAGAGCTCAAGCCAACTTAACATTTAAATATAGCCGTTGTACTTTGGACAGTGAAATAATGAAATGCTTGTAGATGAAAATTAAAGATTAAATAAAATATTATTATAATATTATTTTTTAATATTAATATTATTTTATTTTTTAATATTATTATTATTTTATAATTTAAAATTATTGTATTATTTATAATATTTTATATAAAAATTTAAAAAAATTATAATATATGACTAAATAAAATAAGATGCGTCCGGTCCCAGCTCCCATACACTTATAAAATCCCCGCATGCGCATGGCCCTCCTCCCAGCATCTATCCCTCGACCTCATCATCCGCAAGGCAGATCCACAAAAGCACTCCCCCGCCACGCTTTCAGATCAGAAGGGAGCTTCTCTGGTTGGCGAGAAGAAAAACCTGGGCTGCTTTCAATCGAAGGCTTCAATGGCGACGCCATCAACTGACAAGAAGAACGTTGAGGTGTTGGAAACGGAAGAGGATCAAGCTGTTTCTCTGGCTAAGTACACGGCCAATCTTTCTAATCAGTTTTGCAAAGAAAGAGGGGCTTTTTCTGTCGTTTTGTCTGGTGGGTCTCTCATCAAGTCCCTCAGGTAACAACTCCCCAAGGGTTTTGTTTCTTGTACCGATTATACTTTACTGTTACTGATGGGAATCTGTGTGGAAATGGAAAGAAAATGGAAATTTAGGTTTGTAACTAAAGTCGCCCAGAGTGCCCGCCCGACCGCTTTTACGTTTTTTTTTTCAATTTTCTATTTACATTTTTTAATATTTTTAAACATTTTTAAAAAATAAAAAAATACACCGATATATTTAAGATCACTTCTTTAATATCAAAATAAGTAAAAAAAAATTTACTGAGCGGCCAAGTAGAGTGGTACAGAGAGGCAAAGTAGTAACTATGGTCGTCATTATAGACATGATACGATCTGCTTGACTAATGTTTGTTGTGTGTTTAAATATCATGTATTAGTTTTGGAAAAGATGAGGTCTATTATTAAAAGAATAATTTTTTTCACGTACTTCTTTCATTTTTTTTAAAGTGACTGTGCGGCAACTATCACAAATACAACTATCATTTCTCTTTATTTTTTCTTAAACAGTGTTCTATACACAAGTTAAAATGATGTCTCCTTTCCCGTTACATGGTTTCATTACTAGCTAATTGCAGGGTAATAGATCAGTTGTATGAGCTTCTCGATAAATGAGGAATCGTTTTGATAATTGCTTGACATTGAGATTTCAGGAAGCTACTGGAACCCCCATACATTGATTCAATTGAATGGTCGAAATGGCATATCTTTTGGTTGGATGAAAGAGTAGTACCAAAGGATCATGAAGACAGTAATTATAAGCTTGCTAATGATGGGTTTCTTTCTAAGGTATGATTGTGGAATATGTTCTGATTTCATTTTTCTAAGACTTGCTGGCATATTTTGTTTATGCTGCTGTTTGCGATACCTCAGTGTCTTATGTTGAATATTACCCTCGGTTTATTTGGAAATCGTTTCACTGTGTTAGAGCTTGTGAAAGTGTTGATCTAAGACTAATGGCATCACCACTTGGTAGAAGGGATTGCAAGGACAATAGTAAGGTTAAAAGAGAACATGGGGTCCAGATGGTTAGAAAGACATAATTATCTTACAAAACAAATTTAGGAGAGCATAGTTTGTTTATGACTTTGTTGAGTTGAATTATGATTAGTTTAGGTGCAGGAAAAAAAAAAGATTTGGGTGTTGTTGAATGGCAAGAGATGTCTTCCCAATTTTCTGAATAATTTATAAATTCTAATTCCAGATGGTTATCCTTGATCTGTATCAAAACATATTCTGGGTCACGTGTAGTTAGAAGGTAGTTTCAATTTTTAATTGAAGTATTATTATCAATTTTCCTTTTGCTGTCCATGGTTATTCCTCCTGTGATGGTCTTTAGTGAGTTTAACCCTGTTATTTTCTTGACAGGTACCAATTCTCCCGGGTAATGTCTATGCAATCAATGATAAGCTGTCAGCTGACGGTGCAGCAGCTGATTATGAGGCTCGTCTAAAAGATTTGGTCAATAGAAACGTGATACCTTTATCTGAAGCTAGTGGATTCCCAAAGTTCGATCTCATGCTGCTGGGTATGGGTCCAGATGGACATGTGGCTTCTTTATTCCCAGGCCATCCTCTGCTCAAAGAAAATGAGAAATGGGTCACCTTCATTAAGGACTCTCCAAAACCACCTCCAGAGAGAATTACTTTTACTTTTCCAGTAATCAACTCGTCTGCGTACATTGCCCTCGTGATAACTGGTGCCGGTGAAGCTGGAGCAGTGCAAATAGCTTTAGGAAAGAGTCAAAATTCAGTTAAGCTTCCTGTTCAAATGGTTTCACCTGAAGGGAAGTTGACTTGGTTTTTGGATAAGGATGCTGCTTCAAAGCTGTAGGGTTGGAATGTTATGTTTGTGTGAGTTGAACCATATAATGTGGTAGTATGGTTTATGTTCTATTGTGGTTTTATGTATCTTCAAATGAGCTAGCATGTTTATTTAAAGGAGTTGAATAATATCTGGATGATATATGATATGCTTTTACCTCACCATGTGTCAACTTGGGATGCAACCTAACATCAGGGAACATAGAACACTCTTCTGTGTACATGAATTTATTTTCGACGCAATTTCTACCTATGCTGGATGTGATTTGTTTTTCCTGTAATGTTATCTGCTGAGAATTTGATCTGTGTTTTGGGATAGTTGCCCCATAGCCAACAATCCCACCCTTAGGTTGCATTTTGTGAAGCAAAACCGATACAGGTTCGCCTAATTAGTTGTCTTTGACACTTCTTTGCTGGGTCAACGGTCTCTGTAAGGCCCAGTTTGTATTCGCAAGTCATCTCAACTCATTTCAACTCATTTCAACTCATCTCACTACTATGTATTATTATTCATCAGCTTTAACTCATAAATCTCATTATTATTCACAACTTATCTCACTACTATTCACAACCTATCTCAACTCATCTCAACTCATCTTCGAACTCAAACGATACCTAAATCTTTCAGTACATGGAGTGGCATAACAATGAATTAGGCCATCCTAAGACAGCAGGTATCATTAATTTAAAGTTAAATTTCAAGAATTATCTCTAATATATGGAGATTTATTGTCATCCTTCTGATCTTTTGTTATTGCTAATTTATTTCGATCCTCCCGCTGACACAGTTGTTATAGAGTGCCATGATTCCTAGGAACATGGCCTTCCTTTCTGTCAGTTTTTTGAAGAGACTAAGTGTTGGAGTTGTCATCTCTTCCTGGTTTCTGGAGAAATTTGCCTTTTGCTACATGGCCTTCCTTTCTCCCAGTTTATAGATGCTCGCTCGTACCTTGATTTATCAAATTCTTCAACACGTTTCTGATGCGTATACAGCACAAAAGATCTTCGCATTATCTTCATACATGCTTATGAGAGAACCAAAAACAGTGAGAGAATAACAGAATAGAATCAATTCTGCACAAGACTGCCTCAACTCTAATATCTTATTTTCCATGCAAAGGATGTGGATTTGGGTTTTGAATCTTTTACTCAAGTGATCACTCAAGTCCTAAAGAATTATATGCCTTATTGATGAAGCTGCAATGGATGCTTGCCCCCAAAAGAAAAGAATATTTCATAAATAGACGAGAAGTTAATCGATTTTCCTAGTGAACCCCAATCGCAAAACAATGGGATAAATTCACTAAAAACATGTGAACGTGTTTAAATGTGCTCCTCCATATGTACCTATGTATTTTAATCAAAGTTGCATTAAAAAAATATAAGTACAATAGAAGGGAGTGAGATGTCCCAAACGATGGTCCCATTATAGGCATATGATAAAAATAAAAATAAAAAAGACAATGGACCATTTGGTCCAATGGTCCAAGTCCCCCTTGTTCCTTAACTTTGCCAAGGAAAGGATTATCAAAGAGATGATTTTTTATAGTCTAATTAATGAGTGAAGTGAAATGCTACCATTGTAGGCAACAACTACCAATGGAGGACTACAAGCTTTTGTTAAAGGTTTTTATTTCCACTACTTCCATGTATCTGTTCGAGTAAAGCGAGAACATAACAAAATGGGAAAAGCTTGGGACTGGATGGATGCCAAAATAATTTTCAAACGGACCAATAAGAAACAACCACTTAGGCACTCTAAAAAAATCAAAGATGAGCTCACATGCATAGAATAAACGCTCTCCCTCTCCTTCTTTCTTCCCAAAACTGCTGCGGCGAACACCTCACAGTCGGACTGGTTTCTCATCCTAAATTTTTTCTTCCATGTTCATTATTGCAAGTGCATTATACATCTGACTTCTTTTGTTAATCTTATGTTCTACAACTCTCATGATGTTTTGGACATTCTTGCGATTTCTGGTCTTCATGCCATGACAACGACTTCAATGGCTTTGATGGGTCAACAAACATACATAATTCATATGGACAAAACGAAAATAATAGCGCGGAATGATGCTCCAGGCAGTGCCAAACAATGGTTCGAATATGTGATTGATTCTTTATCTCAGGTGAGTCGGATCTCATCTCAAGATGAAGAACAAGAAACATCATCCCCGGAGCTTCTTTATGTATATGAAACCGCCATTTCTGGTTTTTCCACCCAGCTTTCACCCAAACAACTCGAATCCTTGAAAAAACTTGATGGCTTTCTCTCTGCTACACCTGATGAAATGTGAAGCCTCCACACCACATGCACCCCTCAATTTCTTGGCTTACGACCTGGAAAAGGGCTTTGGAATGCATCCGACTTGGCTTCATATGTGATAATAGGCATTATGGACACAAGAGTTTGGCCAGAGCTTACTAGTTTCAAGGATTCATGCCTGCCCAAAGTTCATTCTCGTTAGAAAGGCACTTGTGAGAAAGGCACAGAGTTCTCGCATTCAAGATGTAACAAGAAGCTAATTGGTGATACGGCCTTGAGGCTCATCTTTGTGAGGTGTTCACCGCAACAGTTTTGGGAATAAATAAGGAGAGGGAGAGCGTTTGTTCTGTGCATGCGGGCTTATCTCTGATTTTTTTTTTTTTTTTGAGTGCTTACGTGATTGTTTCCTATTGGTCTGTGTGAAAATTATTTTAGCACTCATCCGCCCCAAGCTTTTCTCTAACAAAATAGCTAGGACATAAAAACCTTGATCTTTGATAGCATCCAAGGGACACTTGCCTATGCCCACCATTGGGGCCCACACACCAGTTTGATGTGGTGGTGCGAAGTTGGTCTTAAAGATTTGAGGCTAAGGTCCCGTTTGGAACTTTAATTTTAAACTGAGTCTAACATTCAAACACTCAACTCTTAAATCACTTAACTCATCTCAATTCATAACCTCTTTACACATGGGACCCACAACATTTTTCAACTCAACACCTCGTTACACGCAGACCTACAATCTTTTTCAACTTCTCATAAATACATTTAAACTCATCTTAACATCCAAACATTTATAAACTCACTCTACCATCTAAACTTACTATTAATTCATAAAAGAGTGGTGCTACTATGCTGCATAGTACAAATTGTACTTTTTTTTTTTTTTGCTTTTTATTTCAAATATTTTTTAAATATATTGAAACATTTTTAAAAAATAAAGAAAAGTATATCAATACACTAATAGTCACTTCTTTAACCATTAAGTAAAAGAAAAAAATTAAAAAAAATTAAATGCATGAACGGTCAAAATGAGGCGGCATAGTAGTATTATTTTTCATAAAAAACTTAACTCATATTAACTCAGCTCAATATCCAAACGGGGCCTAAGAGCATTGATATTGGCTTAAATGTAAGTGAAAACAAAAATATGCCTCATTTCATACTAAAACAGCTACATTGGATTAACTAAAGGGTGACAAGTGAAGTTTTGAGCTACAGTAAATCAGACCCACCAGTTATAATGAATGTTTGGGTTTTTTTTTCCGACTTTTTGGGCAACTTTGAGTAATGTTTCTTAATATTGAATGTATGTATATCAAATGAGTTATATATGACAAATATGGTTGCTGCAAATTTGGTTTGTTAGTCTAGATTTTGATTTATCACCAGTTTTTTATTCCTATTTATGGAATAAAATTGAAAATATTAGAACCTAACTTGAACATAAATGAATTTGGTAACTGATGTTTGAATTGTTTACTCAAGGAGCATGTTGTATGCCATAAACTTGATTCATGTATTTAATAAGTGTAGCAAGTATTGTAAATGTTTGTTGAAAGAATGACTGTATTTATTGCCTGAATTAGTTATTGTCAAGGAAGATAGATATTGGCTAATTATGTTTATGTCGCAAGCTTGTGCTCGAGCATATCTTCTGGTCTGTTGTTGGCTCATTTTGACTATGCTAATGAAAAGTAATTAATGTTATCTGGGCTACAATGTTGAAGTAGAAAAAACTATGCTAAGATGTATTATTTTTAGATTTTTTTTACAAAGGAAAACTTTCTGACCATAGCCAAAACTTATGGCATAAGAAAATTGAAACAGACCTGGGTGTCCTAAACCAATTCAGATAATTTTTTATTTTTGACTTTTTAGGCAACTAATTGAGATAGTTTGATTAGCATAGCTTCACTTTTCTGCTTCTTGAACATTCTGACACTGTGCTGTCTTAGTTGTTTGTTGTATAGTTTTTTTCGCTGTAGTGGAAACCTTCCAAATTTAAGGAAGATTTTATGCTAATCATAAGTTTTGTATGATTTCTAAGAAAGATTGAAATTTACCTCCCTATATGAGTGGTTTTGGAGTAAAATAAATGAATTTATTTTTCTAATTTAGGGATTATCCATTTAATAAATACATTACTGGACAATTTTATATATTTCTCATTGCTCATTGCCCATTGGTGGACAGTTTTATTCATTGCTCATTGCTGGGCAGTTTAATGCAATTTTATAAGTTGATATTCAAATTGTCTGATTCATTAATGATTATAGGTTCTTAAAGGATGGACACATCATTCGATGAAGATCATTTCTTCACTACTCTCTTACAAAGTGGTGGACAAGGTTGTAACAACACCCCAAGGGATAGCTCACATGATAATATTGTGTTTCAAGCATGAAATTATCCAAGTACCATTGTTTTGAAATCCAACATTTTATCAATTCACTCAACAAATTGGTTAGTCGTCAACCATGTAATTATTTAATAATAAAGCAATAATATAAAGTAAATAAATTGCATAACATCAATCTTGGTATTGAAGAGAAACCCTTTAAAAGTAAAACCATACGGGACAACCAAAACCAGAAAAGTCAATTTTATTATTTGAAAATCAATTATAAGTAAGTTTCAATTACAAAACATTTATCAATTGACACTTTTACTTGACCAAACAAACGACTCGTTTGTCTCTACTGTAGTAGCAGCCAGAACCTCTAACGATCTTCAAATTTTGATTTTTCTCCTGGAACTACAGTGGTTGAACTCGATCAATCAAACTCTAACAGAGAGTAAGCATGCACTCAATGAGAGAGAGAGAGAAAAAAAGAACTAGAAAATAAGAGAATTTCTCACACATAAGCACTCGGAAAGACTCTCCAAAATCTCCAAGGCCAAAATCTCTACAGATCCTAACTAGTAGGATCTCTTACATAAACAATTTGATAGGAATTTGACTTGCAATAGAACTTTGCTGACAGAACAAATTTGACAGGAGTTTGAGTCACAGTGAAACTTTACTGATGAATTCTTCTAACAAATTTTGCTAGCGCTTGATACTTATCTTCTCAGCATATGTAGTTTCCATTCAAATTCTTCACAGGATAATTTCAAACTCCTTAGAATTCGGATACCTACACTCTTGACTTATCTAAAATATTATCTAATAACTTCTAGATACACTTCAAATGTTTATAGATAAAATCAAAATGTTTTATATTCATCCAACTTACAAAAATATCAAATGATCTTTATCCATCTTGTCACCTAATACTATCCAAACTTATTAATTTAGGCACCTAGTCCTAGCCAAACTTTTGCATCTAAAAAGCATCACAAGTCAATGGTAAAAAGAGGTCACCCACTAAGAAATCTCAAAGATTTGCGTCTATCGACGATAAAAAAGGGTTGACAAAATGTATTTATTGGTTTCAAAAATTATAGATATGATTGTTAGATAGAAGAATAGTTAGCAAAAGAAGATAGTCAGCTTCAAGAATTGTATATATGATTGTTGGATAGAAGGGTTGGCAAAAGAGGATAGTTGGTAAACAATAATTTAATTATAATTTGATTATTAATTAATATATAGTTGGTAGAATGGTAAAATATAGCAAAAATAAATTTTAAAAAAATTATTAAATTAATAACATTTTATTATGATTTTGGCTAATAGATAAATAATCCAATGTTGAAATTCTCTTAAATGGAATAGGCAAAAGGTAAAATATGTGATATTAGTCAAATTTTAGTTTTGTCTTTGTCTATTTCAATACTAATGCTCTAAGTGACTTGTCAAAGACTTACCTGTGGATTAAACGTTGGTTAGGTGGTGCGTGAACTTCAAGTTCATATGCTAGTTTGATGGTGACTATTCTTGTGTCATCTTGAACATGATTGGTTGTCGAAAAGTTCAGTAGAGTGATTGGTATATGCCGTATGAAACATTCATCAATCTAGTTTAAACGCGTGATCACTTGATAAAATAGAAGTTTTTTGAGTCACATAAAAACATAATAGCCAATATAATTGCTATATATAGCAATGGACACGAATGTGAATGGAGCAATACAAATTTTTGTAGCATGAACAATGCAAAAAACTTGCATTGCTCTATGCGCATTCTATGTCCCCAACAACATTTCCCTTGCTACATGACAGTGGTAGGCAAGAGATATAACTCTTATTTTATCGAAATGATCTGTTCACATGCACGGAAGAATTCACGAACTTCACACGAAATAGGATGTAAATAAAATTTTCTATTCATTACATACTTCACACAAAACATTAAAAAATTTTGAAAAATGTTATTCAGAAGCCTTCAGTTTAACACACCTCGCACACCCTTCATATCAGCACCTGTGAAACGTCAATTTTGCCCTTAATTAAATTGAATCATTTGCTTTCTCCACCAGAAACCAACTCGAAATAGCCTTTGAGGCTTTTGAATGTTCTCCTAGGGCCCTTCACAGTAGACATAGAGCTGCTTAGAGGCTTCTGATTCTTCACTTGGGGCTCTTCACATTTGATGGAAATTAGCTTGAGAGAGAGCTGCTAAGAGGCTTTGAAATCTTCACCTAGGGTTTCTATGCCACAGATTCAGTGGCTCACCCTCACCATGCTCTCTCTCTCTCTCTCTCTCTCTCTCTCTCTCATAGCTTTGTCTCTTTGTTTAGTTTTTTTTTATTTTTGTTTGAAATTAGGCCTTGTAAGATCAACACCTCAGGTTCTATACACATACAACCATAGTGGCTTTCTTATTTTGGATTTTTTTCCTGAATTTTTGGTAGATTATTATGAATTGGGTCTGCGATTTAGAGCTGATTTTTTTTTTTTTTTTTTTTTGGGCTTTGCATCCTTATGTATGGGTTTTGTGGTTCGTAATGAATGGTGAATTTTCTAATTTGTGAAAAAGTTCTCTTAATTTTGTGGTGATGCTGAAATGATGTAATGATGCAAATGGAGCATATCTTCTAGTTTGGGTCTCTGTCCTTGGAGGAACCCACTAGACAGAATATACTCTTTTTCAATTATTATTTATATTTATTAATTTGGCCCTTAGTAGACTTAATAACAAGATAAAAATGTTAAATTTATTTTTTAAAATAAGTATTATAATTGTCTGTTGCCTTTGTCTGGTGTCTTCTTATCTAAGTGTTCAATTGATGAGAAGCATTCATGATTAGCGTACTTTGGGAAGAAAAAAAATTGAAAAATACTATTGTTACCGAAGTCTATTCTCTATCATGGTTGTGCCCCTAATTCTTTATTTTATCTTTCGCCAGTGTTTTTTCTCTAAAAAATTTAATTACGAAAACCTTGAAAGGGTTATGTAAGAGTGCTTGTTTGAGGTAATACTTTTAGCAGTCTTGTAAAGTGCTAATTTGACTAGTATTTTCAAAATTGTTGAGAAAGCTAAATTCATTTTCACTCTTACAGAATTGATATTTCTCTTGGGACTTCTAAGATAGCTACAAGCACTCCTCTACATGTCTAATTTAGTGGGACTTCCACTTAAAAAAGCACCATTAGACATATCCAATCGTGACTATGCATATATATATATATATATATATATATATGTATGCACACATATTTACGTAACTTGTGGTGAATTTTGTGAATTCTATAATTTTGTGGTGATGCATGCCGAAATATGAATTTTGTGGTGGATTTTTTGTTTGTTCATGTTAGCGGACTATAGAGATGTTGTGAGGGTGGCTGTAAAGATTGTGAAATGGGGTAGAAATGTTGTAATGGTGAACTTTCTTAATCTAACTTCATGTTAACTATGAATTTTTTGGGGGTATTAGAGATGCTTTGACTTCATGTTAGTTATACTATAATGGGGGTGTTAGCTGTGATGCTTTAACTTCATGTTAGTTATGTTGTAAATTCTGCATGTAATTCACAAAAATTGGTTTGTCAATTGATAAAACATTACAAACACAAAATACAGACCATAGTTGCAATGTGCTATTTGTACAAACCCAAAATATTGGCTTTGTGAAAAAATTATAGGTCTAACCACATGTAATGGTTATCTGTACAAACCCAAAATACTAACCATAATTGTTATGTGCTATCTATTTTCAACAATTGGCATCATATAGAAATTTGGCCCATATCATGCAGAGGTTTGATGGTTGTTTTAGTTAAGTATGACATATTCATAATCATCTGTTATTATCGATGAGCTTTGGAGAGAGAAGTTGAACTCGCAAACGAGAGAAAGCTTCATGTTCAGCTGAGAAATGATGAAGTCTTGAAGAGAGAGCTTCAAATTCAGAAAATGGAGGATAAAGTCCTGAAGAGAGAACTATAAGCTGTTTAGAACAATGAGGATAAACTTATACGAAAATAAGTATGATGATCTTTGAAGAAAAATGGTGAAAAATAAGTGTGCTTGATTGTGTTTGTGCATGTATTGGGGTTATAATCAACTTGCTCATTTTCAACCATTTTGGAGCAAATGGTGGCCCTAGTCAAAAATGTCTTCCTCCATGATCATTTCCACCATTCTAGAAAGCACTAGTATATTGCATTTGGCTTATATTGTACTAAACAGTTTCAAACAATCATTTGATTAGGCTTATATTGTACAAGGCTTATATTGTACTTTTGTAAAAGATCCACTCTTAAATTTTGTGAATAAGATGTTGTTTAATGCTAGACTATGCAGTACTTTCTATTTTGTGAATGAGATGTTGAATGAGATTTTGTAAAAGATTCGCTTTTGGAGACTATGGAATACTGTGTCAATCACCTTGTAGGTGCTACTCATGTGCATTAAGGTTTTTTCTTTCTTCATTTTAGGCACTTTGTTGTGCAACACATAATAGGAACATCAAAGAACCAAATAAATTCTAGAAACTAATGTTCATACAACTGATGTTCATATATGATATTCAAACCCTATACCTTCAATTCCAGTACAATTAAAAATAATCATACAACTATTCATAACTACTCTTACATTTACCATCAAAGCTAAACAATTGTCTCATAGCGGCCATCAAAGCTAAACAAATGTTCATACAAATTCAATTTCTAAAAACACAACAAACAATTGACTCAATTACATCTCCATGCTCAAATTTGCTATACAATTTAAAACTAAATTGGGATAATCAATTTAGGGGCGATCTCCATTAGTCACCAGTGGGTGTTGTACATTCTTCTTGTAGAGATGAAGGAAAAAAATTATTAGTAAGGAATATAAAATCATAGAAAAGCATATTGTATATCCTACAGATATAGTAGCATGTCATGGCTTTTTCTAATCTCCAATTACCAATTTCTCATCCTTTTATCTATGGTCATTGTCTACTTTCTCCACTTAGGGTAATAATGACCACATATAGAAAAGCCAATCATGCCCTTATTTGGTGTGCAAGGATGGTTCTATTGAAAAGTAAAAATCTATCCTCATTTTGTCTAACAAAGCAATGAAATGGTGCATTGAAAGTTGAAATGGGAGGATATGACCATACTCGACGCATTGGAAAAATCTCTTCTTTTCAAAAGAATTTTAATTCAAGATACATTTAAGTGAATAATGGAAACATCCTATTACCATGGTGTATAACATATTGAAAATAATAGAAAAATCCATTCTGATTCAGATGTAGCATTTCACAAATCGAAGAGAGAGAGAGAGAGAGAGAGAGAGAGGTGATTACCTTGGTTGCGAGGGAGGAGTGCAGTTTTGCCGAGGGGGCAAGGCTCGAAAAATCGGAATCAGGTAATGATTATTCAATGAATCGGGTGATACATGACAATTTTGAATTGAATATTTCAATGTTGATAAAAAAAGTATTAAAAATCATATTTGATACAATTCAAGCATTTTATATCATGTATAAAAGAATATAAAATATAATCCATTGACTACTTTAATAAAAATATGATATGAATCTAAATAATTTCAATAAATATGTCATTTATGTATTTAACCTCAATAGTTGACATTTTTTTGCCTTATATACAAATAATATAAAGTTTATTAAGTTATAAACACATGAGAAATGTAGTATTTTATGCACAATCATATATTTTCTCCTTAATGTTTTGTGCAACTAAAAAAGGTAAAGAACTACATGTTTTCTCTTTTAATTTTTTTGCAATTCTTATTGAATACAATGATGAAAAAGTTAATATATATTTAGTTCTATTATATTTTTGTACAAAAGAATAAAAGAAAAGTTCAATTGTTAAGCAACTTAAAAATAAGTATAGTTTTGAATCAGTTAGAATCAGTTTAAGTTGGTCTAAAATCGGTTAGAATTGATCGATTCATGAAACGGTTCAGTGAACGATTTAAAATATTAACTAAAATCGGTTTGGTTTCTTATCGATTCAATTTGAATCGGTTTGAATAGTTTGGTTGAGGGAGGAAAATGAGAGAAACATCTTGATTGTAAAGAGATAAATGAGGGAGCAATGTTGCAGCTTCCCTATACGAGAAAGAAATGAAAGACGTATGGCTCTGTTTGCAAAGTTAAGTGTTTTTTTTTTTTTTTTTAATACATATCAGTTGGGTGTGAGGTCTGCACTACTTAAGGCTTCCCTGTAATTGAAAAACTTTTGCCGAAGTGAGTGAATTCCTTGCGTGCATGTAGCATTATAACCATCAGGAACGTAAATTCCCAAAAGAGGGCCCTGGGCCTACAAGCTGTTGGTTAATTCGACAAAAAGCTAAAACGCCATGCCTCTGAGGATGATCATGTTCCAGGATGATAGACTTTAATTAATTAGTAGCATAGAAGCTTTAATTTCCAGAATGTACGTACAGATGGAAATCAGATCACACGATATGCATGCATGGCTTATGAGACAATAATATTCTTGGCGTGCGCGCTGTCAGTAATGTTGGCTGGTATCATTGTAGAGACAACCCAGTTTGGACCTCCGGTTGAATACCTTTCATCAGTGTGGTTCGTAGGTAGGGCCGATTGAAAAAAAGGTTAGGCCATGCATTATATATGCAGTACTGTGCAAGGGCCATTTTTTCATCGTGTTGATCCTGCAAAAGATGATTATATATATATGTACGATACATGCATGAATGTCATGAGAAAGATAATCACCACAAGTGCCGACTCTTTACTATCATTAATTAGTTTAAGTATTATTAAATATAATGGTAGAATGAAAAAGTATACAATCTATTTAAAAAAAATAAGATTTATTATTAAAAAATTAATTTTTTTTAAAATAATTATATCATACTTGTATTATTTATATCATTATTTTCTTATTTACATCCATGCATAGACATGTGTAACTGTAAGCACCACATCGGTCCTGCAACTTTGCAGCAAAACACAGTAACTTGATCTGCATGATTGTAAAACACAGCCTCTCTTTTCTGGCATTCCTGACATTGATGTAATACTTTATAGAATTAAACACCCCTCGATCTCCATTTCTCCTTTTCTTTTCTTAATTTACTTTTCCTTTTTCTCGTCCAAAGGGAATAAACTGCGCCCAACTCTGTTGACTCAGAATAGTTTGCTTGTGCGGGACGGGAATGCCACGAAAGTTCATTAATTAGCTACGATCGATTTGGACAAAGTTTTGAAACCCACAAACGTACAATCCCACAATTTTCTATACAATGTCTCTGAAAATCATGAAATGTCCCATCCCAATGTCTTCAATTTAGTTCGCCTACCCTTTCTGACTGAATATAATATATATATATATATATATATTTATATTTGATTTTTATATCAACACGTTTAGTCAACCCAAGTTGATCATTTTTGGTGTTTTTACATTGCAGGACCAAATCAGCATCTATAATTTAGTTTTGAGACTTAGTAAATGAAATAAAGCTAATAAGATATAAGATAAATTAATTTAGACTCTTAAAAAAAAATATACACTCTTAAAAAGAAAAAAACTCAATGTTAAAAGAAAAATATTTCATAAGGCAATCACTCCAAGATAAGTTGAACCTCTATATATATGAGATCTCTCACAAAACAGACGGATTCTCTACAGAAATTCTCTACACCCAAACTCCCCTACAACTCTAAAGAATCGTCCTTAGATTCTTTTATTGTATTGTGAGATGTGCGAAGTTATGAGAAATTGTAAAACTACCCATTATAGTAAATTTTACCTCCAAATAATTTGTAGATATATACATTATGCCGAATCATGTAAATCTATGTGTCTCTTTTTATTTATTTTTATTCGCTTATTTTTATTTATCATATGGACGTATGTGGAGAGTATCATATTATAGCCCAAATCACCGTTGTGAACTGGAGATGATCATTTCCTCCCTTTCGGTCTTCTGTACAAATTAAGACATTAACAATCATATATGCAAGGTCCAAGATGATGTAAAAGGTGTAAGCACGTGCTTAAGCAAATCTTAAATGTGCGAAGACCATCTTACTAAAATTAAGCATGCATGTTGAAACTCCTTCATTGCTTTTGCCTTTTTATATATAAATTAAAGCAGTCGATTGTAGTGTCCGTTCTCAAAAACCACATTCAAATTACAGTCTACCATATTTGAACTATAAATCTACTAATTCTTTAGCAATTAATGTCCACTTTGGTTTGACCAAGAAACATGGACTCAAGTATCCCAGCTTAGTCTCTTCTTTTGTATAATGTATTTAGTCATGTAATAAAACCTTGCTTGGAAAAAAGGAAATTTTATACAAGCCAAACTAAATCTTGAACTTGAACTTCAAGCTCTTTTTATTTTTCTCTTCCCATAACATAAGAGATCATAAACTATATACAAGGAAGACAGCAAAGTGAAATCCGCCTACCAGTACCGTACGTAACAGAATAACTTTAGTTTAAGAAATAAAAGATTGATAGAAATTTATGATCAAGAAAGGGAAAACTTGAAGTCGCCTAGTTAGTAAAATGATGATGACACTGCTATGATATTGACTATTAAAGCTGGCTTGATCAAATTTGTTAAGAAGGAAAATGGCTATCACTAAGTCAGTATCGATAGAGTTTGCCGCTGTAAACACTCAATTGGGAAGAAGGATGTTAAAAGCTACCCAAATTAGTTTGGATCAATAATTATTGGTTCTTTAATACTTGCTATTAGAGAATGAACCAAGTCACGGAAGGCATAACCTAATGGCTAGATTAAAATGTCTTGATACTATACACGAATATAGTGTTATACATTATTAATTATTAAAAGATGAATGAATCCACAAAAAGAAAAAAAAGACTATCACCAGGTCAGTCTCTATCTAGGCATGGGTTGATGTGGACGATATATTCAAAAGCAGAGACCACATCATGATTAATTCAAGTCATAAATGTTATAATCAGGAGGTTAAAAATTTAACCAAATTGACATCCAACAGTTTTTAAATTTTTGGATAAATAGTTGGCCCTTTAATAAAAACAGGTTCAAGTAATTAACTATTTTGTTGAGATATTTGAACAAGAGTTTGCCTAGCTTTGCAGATTAATTTCTCGAGGTTCTTAGTTCTGTTAGATACGTAGACATCTTTGGGTAGATCTTGGATTCCGGGACTATAGGTAATTAAAATGGCTGTTCATTTTTTTTTAAATCTAACTATTTGTCTTGAGATACAAAAACTTTTTTGTTCTACAGATGAGATGAGTTGAAATAAAATTTAAAAGTTGAATAAAATATTATTAGAATATATTTTTTAATATTATTTTTGTTTTAGAATTTCAAAAAGTTGAATTGTTTATTTTATTTTGTGTAAAAATTTAAAAAAATTGTACTGATTAAATGAGATGGAATGAGATCAAAAGTTTTGTAAAAATGAACAAAGAATCTAACTTGACCCGATCCATCCTTCCAACTTTTTTAATACAAGTAAAGGAATGTGAGGAGTATTTATATTCAATTTGAGAGGTGTTATAGTTATAAATAGATTTTATAAAAATAAATTTATAAATTGATATAGTTTTATATGATATTTTAGATATACTTTACAATAAAATTAGTTTTATAATTCAATATACCATATTAAATTATATCAGTTTGTAAAATTATCTTAGTGTAATTTTTTTGTAATTAAAGTATTTTTCATTCAATTAATTGTCAACACGGTTCGAAAATTTGAAATTTCAAAATTCTAAAAATTCTATAATTAGCAGTCAGTCTTTTATCAAATATAAGTAAAATTTATTTATGGATGAAGTATTTCTCCTATGAATAATTAGGTCGTTGGGTTGCATGCTTTATACCTTTCTCTCTCAGTTTAGATGGTGTTCGGATATAAACGCTAAATTTAAAGTCAAGAATTTAGATTAAAATTCAATAAAAAAAAAGTCATCAAATGTGTTTTACTAAAAATTAAAAGGACGAGATCAATTTATTTTTTACAATCGATCTCATTTTTTTTATTTATTCCACACCATTGATAATCTGTTAACAAGTTAGTGTGTGTGAGTAATGTTAAATACAGTCGTGGAGTGTTTAAGTACCGCTTAATTTTTTTGAAAAAATAGTAAATATAGAATTTACGTGAAAAATAAAAATTAATTTGAGCTTTATTACTTATTATCCTTACACACCACACACTACACTTAATTTTTTTAATGTTTTCTTTTTTCTCTTAACAAATATGTGATTTATGGATGATGAGTAGAAAAACCCACTTAGTTAAAGAAGAATAAAACTAAAAAAAATTAAAAATTAAAAAAATTAAATAAGTATTGTATGTGGTATGTGAGAATGATAAGTAGCAAAGTTCAAATTATTATTATTATTTTTTTATGTGTATCCCGCTATCTCATATTTACTCACTCTTTTTAAAGGGATTGTGCAACACTTACGCAGTCCATGACTGTAAATAACATTTATATATATATAACAAAAACACTATAAACACAAAGGGATTTCACAAATTTCGGATAACGTGCTATACCAGTCAAGGTCTTTTTTTGGTTTGTTTTGTTATTTATTTTTCGCGGCCTCTTCCCCACCCCCTCAGAGAGAGAGAGAGAGAAAGAGAGAGAGAGAGAGAGATTGCACTTGTCGGTGAGGGGCGATAGCAGCGACAAGGATGATGATGTTCCGACGAAAATGACAAAGGCGAGGATGATGACTAGGCTGTGGTGAAGGGCAACATTGGCGAGTGGCAAGGAAGGTGAAGGGTGCAGCAACGATATTGGCAAGGAGCGATGAAGGTTTGGTGGCGACGTCAGTGAGGGGTTAGAAAAGGAAGAGGGAAAGGGGAGGAAGAGAGAGATGTTGGGGAAAAAGAGATGAAAAGAAAAAGAGAGAGATATGGTATATTGTCAGTGTCTACATCAATGTGTGAGATCCTTTTGTATTTCTAGCAATTATATATATGTCAAGTTCTGCTATATATAATTATTTTTATATATTATTTATATACTTTATTAATGGGATTAAGTAAAATAATTATTTTATATTTAAAAAAAATAATACAATCAACCACGTTAATAAAATGCGTAAAAAGACTGCAACTCAAATTTTTGATTTCTTTTTTGGCACAGAGACTAGGGTGAAAGACGCGGCGCTCTCTTTGAGAGGAGAGACAAAAGGTCTTCCACGGGAAGAAAGAAAAAGTAAAAAAAAGGCCAAAACCACGAAAAGCAGTTCCGTCTACATCTGAGTTCTGTAAATATCTCGAAAGTCCAGCAGCAGCAGCAGCAGAAGACGACGACGACGACGACGAAGGGAGTCCCTGTGATTCATACTTCACCTCCTCTTTACATGTCCATTTACACCAACAACAACAGTCCCACCATCTCCGGCAGCGGCCGCGGCGGCTGGGTTTTGTCCATGGCGCGGTTGGCGGCCACTGATTCGGCGGTGCTTTTCACGGCGCTGGCCGGTGTCGCCGTGCTAGCCTTCATAGCTTTTACAGCTCGTAGGTAAAGTAATGCCCTAGTCAAAGAAAGAAATTTCTCTCTTTTTCTTCCAACCCAGTCAGGAAAAAATTACCCCCACTATAGCTGCGAAACCCTAGAGAACAAGAAAAAACAACTAGTACGAATTTAAGTGATAGATAGATGAAAGCTCTAAGACGTAGTCACACTTCATCGTCGTCGTCGTCTCCGAGTTCGAACTCGAATTCCTCTCCTTCTTCGTCGTGGATTCATTTGCGTTCGGTTCTATTCATTGTTGCTTCTTCCTCACCAGCTTCTTGTTCTTCCTCCGATCGGTGAGTCCCTCTCTCTCTCTCTCCATTTAATTTCATTGATTCGCCTCAGATTTCTGCAGAGCTCACTATTCGATTCAGATCTCGATCTCCGATTACTCCAAATCGTTTTTTCAGTACCAATCTTCAGTTCAATCTACTTGCTTTAGCGGGGGCTTTTGTTTCTGTTAAATTGCTCTTCTAGGTCCCTTGATGGACTTGCATGTGGTCCTGTTTAAGCTTAATTGACTCGTACTTTTTTTTATGTTAGTTTTGCTAGTTGTTTGCTTCCTTTCTTCTTGGTTTGGAATGCAGAATTTATCGCTTAGGGGACGTCCCATCGGAGTTCCAATGATCTGTTAATTTTAATAATCTTGAGCTCGAAGGATAAGATAACGTTTGCATTTCATTGTGCCATAACATGAATGCTTTATTTGTGCAAGTGGGATTCTAGCACCGGGCATCTCTCTCCGTAGTTTATTGTCATATCTTCCCTAGTGGACAGCTGTTTCGGTGATCTTGTTATTGATTACTAATTACAAGATAGTTTTGTATGGGAAATCAAAATGAACATTTGATACTGCCTTAATGCTTTCATTCATATTCTTTTAAAATTTTCAAATAGGACTCTCCTTCTAATTTATTTGAGATTATTTATTCATAAAAAAGAGCTACACACATTTTCAGGGATCTCTGGGATTTAATCTTTCTCATTCTTTCATTTTCAGGGGTCGTCTCAAGTCACCGTGGTCTCGCAGGAAAAGAAAACATGCCCTTTCGCCTCAGCAATGGAGAAGTTTCTTTACACCAGATGGGAAGCTCCGTTATGGTGGAGTTAAACTTTTAAAAAAAGTTCGCAGTGGAGTGAGTTACCATCCTCATCATTCATTCTGTCTTCGCTGCACTCAGAAGTATAAGTTTTACATCATTGTATGTTTTTAACTTATTATCATCATAATTTCTGATGCAGGGTGTTGATCCAAGTATTAGGGCAGAAGTTTGGCCTTTCCTACTAGGAGTGTAAGCATGTTCAATATCTCTCTCTCTCTCTCTCTGTGTGCATAAATTTCCATCCTTCCATGTGCATTTTTCCCCTTGTTAGCCACAGCTCCCTTTTGTTCCTTGGTTTTTGTTTCCTCAGTGGTGCCTGATCTGATACAATTAGGTTGGCAAAGCTACTCTGGAGACTCAGACAAACTCCTCCTCATTTCCTGAGCTACACTTTTGTTTCCCTTGGTTTTCAAAAATTTTCTGGTTCCTTATCTATACCAATTGGGTTGCTGAAGTCACTTTGGACGCTAGATACTTTTTCATTTTTTGTTTATATCCACAGTGGGAGTATATTCAACTAGCTTGTGCAATCCCGGGTTTTTGGGTATCGATGTTTGGTTTAGGATTGAAAGTCTTTTATCTGCTGCAATAAAGTTAGAATTTTAAATTTCAAAACCTTCTTCTAAAGTATCACTGTAGCTATTCCTAGTGCTGTACCTGTTAGTTAAAATTTCGCTTTTGCTCAGATAACTAGGGTTTTTTAGGGTGTTTTGGTTGCCTATTTTGTTTATATTTAAGCTATTGTGTGGTTAGGAACTTATGATGAGATTTAATTGAAGGGTATTCTAGTGTTAGAAACTTAGAGGGATTGCAGGTTCAATCCTCTTAAGAATGGAGGCTAAGACAGATTTATAAGCTTCAAATATGGCATAAAAATTCTCTCAAGAACTTAGGGTTTGCTTAATGAAGCACCCTAGAAGAGCTAGCCATACTACATGAAAAATGAATTAAGATCAGCAAGTTAAAACTTCAATAATATCAATGTTACATTAATTCTTTTTTTTCCAAGGCTTCACGAATTCCTTTCAAAAAGCAGTTCAGAAACTATTGCCAAACACAATTCATTTCTTGAACATCATGTTGTTTCCAGGAATGTGTAACTAATCATCATTCAACCGTCTTCTTCCTATGTGGTGCATATGTTTAGATGTGCTCAGCTGGTTACCATTTTCATATTTGCATTGCCTTCTGAAAGAGGGTTGTACCATACCTATGTTGGTTGACTGAACTTCTTTATTTCAACAGCTATGAATTGAAGAGTTCGAAAGAAGAAAGAGATAGTATAAGAACTCAGAAAAGGTATGTACACAAACTATGTTCTAAAAGATTTGAGTTATTAATTGTAACCATTATATATGTATGCGCACATGCATGTGTGAACCTTTTTTTTTCCTTCTTGCCTGGCTTCTAATTTTTACAGTGATTCTGTCTCAATGCAGAAAGGAATATGAGAAACTTCGTAGACTATGCAGGCGGCTGCTAAAACATAGCAAAGAGGGATTTAATTTGAATGAAATTGGTAGAATTAGCTGTGATGGGTACAGTGGGAGTCTTGTACGAGACACAGAATCTCCTGGCTCTGAAGATGTGGTTAGTGCCAGGGAGTCCCTTTCTAGTGTGGAAACGAGCCCAGATATTGAATACTCAGACTACCACTCTAGTGCATTATTGGAAGGACATGATAGTGCAAGACAAACCACAAATGCTGATGCCTGTACATTTGACACCGATTCATCCTACTCAGACTCCTCTGAAGAACCTGAAGTCAGTCGGACTTTCCCCTCTATGGAAGGAACAGAAGAGAATGATCCTGACATGAGTTGCAAGGAGTCGTCTTCTCCCTCGAGGACAGAAGTCTCATCAAAATATCGCAATGCTGAAGACTTTGCCTCTTGGCAGCGGATCATCCGCCTTGATGCTGTACGTGCCAATGCAGAATGGATACCATACTCCCCATCTCAAGCTGCAATTTCGGAAGGTAGGGCACACCACTCTGCTGAGGCTGTGGGGTTGAAGGATTATGATCACCTGGAACCCTGCAGGATCTTCCATGCTGCTCGACTGGTTGCTATTCTTGAAGCATATGCACTTTATGACCCTGAAATTGGCTACTGCCAGGGCATGAGTGATCTTCTTTCTCCAATAATTTCAGTGATTACAGAGGATCACGAGGCATTCTGGTGCTTTGTGGGTTTCATGAGGAGGGCTCGGCATAATTTTAGGCTTGATGAGGCGGGAATCCGAAGGCAACTCAATACTGTTGCAAAGATTATCAAGTCCAAGGACTCTCATCTTTACAGGCACTTAGAAAAGCTCCAGGCTGAGGATTGTTTTTTTGTTTATAGAATGGTGGTGGTACTCTTTAGAAGGGAATTAACATTCGAACAGACTGTTTGCCTTTGGGAGGTAATGTGGGCAGACCAGGCAGCCATTAGGGCTGGGATTGGAAAGTCTGCATGGGGCAGGATCAGGCAGCGAGCCCCACCCACAGAGGATTTGTTGCTTTATGCAATTGCAGCTTCTGTATTGCAAAGAAGGAAGTTGATTATTGAGAAGTATAGCAGCATGGACGAGATTTTAAGGGAATGTAATAGCATGGCCGGGCATCTTGATGTGTGGAAGCTCCTAGACGATGCTCACGACTTGGTGGTGACACTCCATGACAAGATTGAGACATCCTTCTGATGGCTGCGAAGTTTTTCTTTTATCCATGATCTTCCTAGGATCTTGGTGATTCTTTACAGGATCGCAAATATTTGTAGGCACTGCATGAAACAAGCACCTGAGGTGCTATATGTGGTCCGAATAGGGAAGTTACATTGCTTGTTCTGCTACTGCTCACCGTTTTCTCTATAACGAAGGTCCTACAGGCAGGCAGGCAGGGGCCTGTATTGTCAATCAGTATACTATATTGGATGAGGAATATCGAAGGGTCCCTTCTATTATTATTATTATTAGGAATATTTGGTCCTTCAATCTTTGAATTTTGTCTTTTTGAGATTTGACGTGTCTTTTTTATAAATAACCGTTCGTGTTATGGATTAGAGACATCAGTCCCATTGTCATTTGTCACTAGGGTTGGGTAACGAGCTACCCTTTGCTAAGCCCGCCCACCCGCAACTCTGGCAGCCATGGGGTCCCGGCCAGAAATGCCAGATTTCTGGCTGGTGACACCGGCCAGGCAGGCAGGCAGAGGGTGTTGTTTAAGAAACGATAAATAGTTAAAACATTACAATTTCAACATTTCTTCACTTTTTGGTATCTCGATTTCTAACCTGTCATTCTAACCTAACTCTACTCTTGATCTCTCCCTCATTAGAAGTTCAACGTCTTAGCCCATGTTGACACGATGCTACTCTGCTCCTCTCCTCTGAGTCAATGTTGCAGTTTGCTCCTGTCATTGTTGCCCGGCTTCTCACCTCTCAATCAATGTCTCACTTATCCCGCTCCCTCTGCCTTGTCCAAATCTCAACCTCGTGTATGCTCCCTCCTTTGTGGTATTCTCCCAAGTCCTTAATGGCATTCTCTCCTCTTTTTTTGTTTTGTTTTTCTTAATCTTTATTTTTATTTTATTTGTGAACCCCAATAAAGGATTTATAGTTGAATTTTTTTTTTTTAAAAAAAAAAAAAGAAGTCCTTCAGGCTAGGGTAGGGGCGGGGGGACATAGGCCCCCTGCTTAGATGGTGACAACGGGGGTCCTCTGCCCGTTTAAGGTGAGTAGCATCCCTAATTAGTTCAAATTTTTTCCAACCTAAATAACGAAGGCTAGCACATGAAATTTTATTTCTCTTTTATTTGCAAAAATGGAATCTAAAATTAAAAATTTGACAAAGTTATTTTTATTTAAAAAATAAAAATATAAAAAATAAAATAAAAGCGGGGTAAGGGTGGGAGGTCTCCTCTCATCTCATCTAAGACCACCAAGTGGTGGTTGAGCGTAGGCCACCTTGAAATGGTTGGATTCGGACTCAAATGCCTTTACCTAGGCCACCGCATGGTAGTTGAGAGAAGGCCACTGTGGGAAGGCTTTAGCTTTTGCCATAAAGGGTGGTCGTATTTGGCCACTAGCTAAAGGTGGTCTAACGAGGAGGTGGGTGTTCTTAAAAGAGAAATGCTTAGGATCCCGAAAATGGGTCCCCAACATTTCAATCGAAAAGTTTTTTTTTTTTTTTAATGATTAAGAAAGTACTTTTTAATGATGTGAATTTTTTATGTTTTTAAAATATGTTTATGATAATTAAAAAAAATACATAAAAAAAAGAAATAAAAAATAAAAAACTGAAATGCACTATTCAGGACACTATTTCGGTGACTGTAGCACCACTCTTTTTAGAAATATTTTTCCATTTTTTTCTAAATAAAGAAAATTTTCACATAAGTCATGAGTTTTTCATTAACTAGTAATCATTCCGATAAATGTTACTTATCATTCTCATACCATATACCGACATGTGTTTTGTCATTTTTGTCCTATTTAAACACATATTTATACATCAATGTGTGTGCGTTTAAATAGAAGAAAAAAATTACAAATCACATGTTAGTGTGTGCCATGTGATGTAGAGGATGATAAGTATAATTTTTCTTATCTTAATTGACTTGAAGGTATGTATGCTGCAATAAGTTAATTAATACTTACAAAAAAAAAATAAGTTAGTCAGGTGAGAGATGCCGTCCTTTTCTTGTAAAAGCGCTTTTTTGTTTTTGTTCCAATTTGTTTGCAATGCTAAATCAACCTAGGAGCCATCTCTCTAATTCTTTTGAAAACCGCTAAAATTCCAACAATAAAGGCCAACCAAATTGTGGGGAGTGTTTTATGCAGAGATAACTTGGTACTTGTTAACGTCGTGTTTCATATGCCTGAACAAGGTTCTAGCAACTCGAGTCGAGATCTACACCTGCAAACACAAGGGGGAAAATGGGCTCGATGTGGTCCGAGGAACCTCTGATGCCTAAGTTAGCATCTTCGTGTGTATAGTAATGGATGGATCATTACCAAAATCAGAGTTTTTTGTACCTGCGATATAGCTTTTATACGAAGCTCAGAGGGAACATTATATCCTTTGTGTCAGGTCAAGTCATTATGCCTGTATCTATTTTAATAGAGGCATTCAATGTGACGTGGTGTCTTGAGACAGAGCTTTTAATGCGGCACAGCCCCTGAGGTGGTGCATTTAATGTGGTGTGGCTTCCAGGGCGTGTCTCGACGGTGGGCTAAACGGCTGATGGTTCCTCTCCAATGCTGCTTCATGTAGCGTGTATCTTGCCTGTTACCTGGGTCAACTTAACCAACACGGCTAGCTATTTAAAGCCTCTCCCCACCCCATTTTTTGTCTTCTTGCCCTTACTCCCTTTCAGCGCCTTGAACTCGTTCTCTTGCTCCTCTTCTTCTTCGCTTCATTCCTTTTCTCGTGACCCTAACCAGTCTCGTTTCCTTGCTCCGATGGCTGCGAAGAACACTTATCGCCCCTCGGTTTGACACCTTGGTGATGACGACCCATCTTTGGCTCATGAGGCATCCCAGTTTTTTTAGGGTTTCAACTAGAGGTCGAAGGTCACCTCCATAACTCTGCGATCGTTGAAGGCCTCTTATGGGTTCCTGAACTTTATCGTCCTAGAGGTTCCCAAGGCCAATGAAGGGGCTGTGGACTCCGAGGGTTTCTCTTTAAAGGTGGCACTGTATCCTAGTATGTTTACCACAGACTATAGGCCGGTTCGTGAGGTTCTCGACTTTCTTTGCTTGGCTCCCGCTCATCGTCTGGGGTAGGGCGCTAAAGGAGGTAGACCTAGAACATCCAGACCTCACTGCCTGGGAGTTCCTCTTGGCCCACAATATCTTGAAGCATAAGGAGAACATATGTAGCTTCCGCTTGCATCCAGGGTAAGTAGTGGCCTTCTTAGAGCCACAATTCCAATGGGTCAAAGATTGGTACTAGCGGTTTTTCTTCTTGTCCGACAAGGGGTAAGAGTTCCCTGTTGGGCAAATTGTACGGAGGGAGTTCCTCGTTTGTGCCATATGGGGGGTTGTGCCCATAGACAAAGATGTTAGACCGAAGACGACTCTCGAGGAGGCGAAAAGGTTGGAGATCGTCTGGGCCTAGGTCAAGGTGCTCCTGGATGATGTTTTCTATGAGGCTTTGTTGACCGAGGGTAACATGAGGCCATACTTGGCTCCCCCGGTGCACACCTGCTTTGATGACTGCATTGTTCCCATGGAGCCACCACACGTCAAGACCATAAGGAGCCCTCAAGCCCGCCGCTTGAGCGGAAAGGGAAGAAACCTCAGGCCAAGGAGCCTGCGGATAGTAGTTCCGACTCCGCTCTGTCACCTCCTACCTGACAACCCTCCATCTCCATCTTAGTCAGTCATCGCCTTCTGCATTCATATTGAAAGTTGCCGCTCCCACCCCGCCGAGTAAGGCGGGGGCTACTAATGTGCCTCAGGAAGCTCGTGCGGCTCCCGAGATGGCCAAGGTCCCTGAGATCCCAATCCTACCTCAAGCTTCTGAAGTTACGTCTTCTCCTATCCCGCCGAGCGATGTGAGGGTAGTTGAGACCCTCACGCAGGCCTAGGAAAGGCTTTTGCTGCACTTCTACAGGGCTATCTTGAAACCCACCCCTAGAGAGTCCACAGTCTACATCTCGCTAGTCCAAAGGGAAAGCACGCCTATGAGAAGCAAGTATTTGCAGGGCCAGGGACCAAGTCGATGAGCCCAAGCTGGAACATAGATGCAGTGCCGTGGTCCGCCCACACCCCGAGGAGTAGGGGGTTTGGTCTTGGATTCGTTTTCATCTCCCTATCAGCCAGGATCAGGGAGGGTGCGCGAGGAGTCCATCCAAGAGATGGCTAAGTCACTTAGGGACCTCTTTTCCGGGTATGTTTTGTCGCGCTACTTTCTATTTTTCTTTCTCCTTAGTTCGCCTTAGACGCTCTGACTTCGTTTTGCTTTTGTGATAGGAGGCGGAGCAACTGGTTGCTTTCATTGTGGATGGTCGAGGAGCTCTGGAGGAAGAGAACCAACTTCGGTCCATGGCCAACTTAGCCTTGTGACACGCCAAGCGGGTGAGTGAGGAAAATGAGTGGTTGGAGAAGGCCCTTGTTAAGGCGGAATTCGAACGTTGTAGGAGGCGGAAGAGGATGGCCCAGCTTTTTCTGCAGAAGACCACACTCAAGTCCGACCTCTCTAAGTCACAGGAAGAGGCCGAGCAGCACAGACTCAAGGCTGCGCTTCAAGGAGAGGCCCGGGACACCCTGCAGGAGTCGCTGGATACTCAGACAATGGAGTTGGGGAAGCTGGAAAAGGTTATCCGGTGACTTCAGGAGGAGAACTTGAAGTTGAAGAAGCAATACAACTCTGGCACTCGGTCATACAACTGGCTCAATAAAGAGTACGAGTCCCTTTCCGACTCTCTGAAGAAGAAAAAAGAGTCCTACAAGTCTAAGTCACGGAAAGTAGAGGACATAGAACTCGAGATCGCCCTTGCTTGCGCTACAAAACTCGAACATAAGTCCTGGGTAGATGAGGCGATAGCCAAGTTGGCTGAGGTGGAACACTAGTTGTCCACCAACAACATTCTTGTCAAGGAGCTGAAGAGCGACTTGGCAGACGTGAATGACATGGTTCCTCGCATTGAAATGAAGAAGGACCCATTTGTCTGAAATCAAGCCTAGATGTATGGTTACATAGAGGGCCTGAAAATGATGTGGGACCATGTGCTAGAGGGCCCCCAGGGCAACTTAAGGTCCCTTGACTTGGCGAAGCTACCGTCGAACCTACAAGCACTGAAGCACGGGACTTCCATAGGCCTGGAATGGATGCCAAACGCCTTCCCGGATGATCATGCTAGTTGACTTTTCGATGTTTTTTTTTTTTAGCTTGCACACTTTGTATCACATATATTCATTAATAACATACTTTTTCTTCTTCTCGAACTCTTTGTCTTCCTCTCTTCTTTTACTCCTTTTTCTGTACTTTCTCTGTTGGGGAGTGTAACAGTGTTGAAAGCAACTCAGATCAATCAACATAAAAAATCGAGCCCTAGATGCAAGATGATTAAACTTCGTTAGGGAGGTTGAGCAGTTCGTAAGACTGGACTCACCTGATAGACTTTGCCCTGTAAACTTGTACATTTGTAGGCTTAATGGTTAAAGTTGTAAGACTCGAGCAGTTCGTAGGATTTGTAAACTTGATGGCCTTGCCCTGCAAACTTGTAAACTAGATGGAGGTCGAGTAGTACATCAGACTAGACTTGACTTGTTGACCCTCAGCGCTAGGGGTGTAGAGCAGTACGTTGAACTGGACTCACCCTATGCCTTGTAAACTGGATGTAGGTCGAGCAGGACGTCAGACTAGACTTGCCTCATTGACCTTTGCAAGTGTGATGAGGGTCGAGAAGTACATTATACTGGACTTGCCCTATGCCTTGAAAACTGGATGGAGGTCGAGCTGTATGTCAGATTGGACTCGTCTCGTTGACCCTCGCATGTGCGAGAGGGTTCGAGCAGCACTTTAGGCTAGACTCACCCTATAAACTTGTAAACTAGATGGAGGTCAAGCAGTCTGTTAGACTAGACTCGCCTCATTGACCCTGGAAGGCGCAAGGGGGGTTGAGCATTACGTTAGATTGGACTCGCCTTGTAAACTTGTAAACTAGATGGAGGTCGAGCAGTACGTCAAACTGTACTCGCCTCATTGATTTGGACGGGAATAAACATATTCCTAGGAAACAAACACAATTTCATTTATTGCTTAGACGTTATTGAAATAAACTACAGCTTACACTTTCAGCAAAAGAACTTCCGCATGTGTTCGGTTTTCCATGAGTGTGATTAGTCATTTCCTTATGAATCTTTAAGTCTATACAAACCTGGGCGATTGTTAGCCGTGACTACGTAGGGACCATCTCATCTAGGCCCAAGCTTTCCTTCATCCTGGGTGGTTGTCCCAATTTATCTCAGCACTAAGTCTCCAACTTTGAATGATCTCAGTCAGACTCACTGGTTGAAGCAGCATTCAACCCTTCTTTTGTTGACCATCGTCCTTACCTCTGCCTCCAACCTTCTTTCTTCCAATAGATTGAGCTCTTCTTCCAGTCTCGAACTATTAGAATCTTGATTGAAGTGTTGGGTTATGTAGGTGGGCATCCTTACTTAAATGGGTGCCACTGTCTCATGTCCGTAGTTGAGGGAGAATGGAGTTTCGCCTGTCGGGGTCCTGATCATAGTTCGGTAAGCCCACAGAACCCTTGGGAGTTCTTCCGCCCACACTCCCTTCTTGTCGTTGAGCCTTTTCTTTAAGGATCCCCAGCAATGTCTTATTGGTCATCTTGACTTGCCCATTGGACTGCTGGTGTCCTAGGAGGAATACTTAAACTTGATCCTCAGATCCTAGCACCAATCATGGTAATGATCCAAGTCAATCTGTCTTCCATTCTCCAATATGATAAAACGAGAGATACCAAATCTACACACGACAGCCTTCCATAGGAACCGGCTGACATTGCTTGTCATTATCGTTGTCAGGACCTCTGCTTTAACCCATTTAACGAAGTAGTCTACAACCACCACTGTAAATTTTACCCTTCCTTTGCCCAGAGGAAGGGTGCCAACCAGGTCAACGCCCCACTGTACAAAGGGTCATAGTGGCGTGATTGACGTCAACTCTTCTGGTGGGCAATGAAGTACCGGGAGACTCCTGACTTTGAGGGCACATGGCCAGTAGTATCTCACACTCATTACTTTGCCCGCCAATACTTTTCCTCCCTAGTGGTTACCACACACGCCTTCATATACCTCTGCCAGGATCTAATGCGCTTGCTTAAGCGAAACACACCATAGGAGAGGCATGAAATAGCCCCATTTGTATAGGACCCCATCAGTTAGGATGAAGCAAGCCGCTCTATTCTTGATTTTTCTTCGTTCCCACTTATTGTCGAATTGTCGAGTAACTCGTTAGCATCTAGGTACTTAATTATATCCATGGCCCATTCCAAAGCTCTTAGCCTCACCTTTGAGATGTCAACCCCTATCGCAAGCATCTCTATTATCTTGACCACTATCTGCTCTAGTAGGGGTGAGTCTTCTTGCCCAGATGCAGCTCATGCCAGCTTGTCAGCCTTTTGGTTGTTAGCTCTCGATATTTGCTGAATCTGAAAATATCTAAAGTGGCTGCGTTTGTTTCCCACCAAAGTCAAGTATTTTTTCAATTTTTCGCTCTTTGTGATGAACTCTCCCTAGACCTGGTTGACAACTACCTGGGAGTTGGTTTTCACCTCTTATCTCATTAGCTCCTAGCAACTCAACGACCGCTAAGCCAACCAGCAGCGCTTTGTACTCTGCTTCATTATTGATAGTTTTGAACGTCAATCTAATGGCGTAGTTATATTTTTCTCCTACATCACTAACGATATGCACCCTTACTCTCCCTCCAGCCCAACAGGATGAACCATCGACGAAGACCTACCATGGCTTCACGGGAGGTGCATCTTGTATCTTTTCTGGGAAGTCAGTGAACTCGGCGACGAAGACTGTCAGTACTTGCCCTTTGACAGGGCTTCTAGGGACGTATTCGATGTCGAACTCACCTAGTTCTACTGCCCAATTCATCAACCTACCTGAGAAGTCTGGTCATTGTAAAGTCTTCTTCAGAAGAGCTTCAATCAAGACCCGTATTGAGTGTGCCAGGAAGTATGGTCTTGCTTCGAGGGTATCTTGCTTCTATACTCCAGAAAGTAAAGCTAGTGTAGTAGACTGGCTTTTGGGAGTCCTTCAAATCCCGCACTAGAGCCGTAGAGACTACATACAAGGAGTTGGAAAAATACAGGATCAAGATTGCTCTTAGGGTTGGCTTGCCAGAGCAGGGGAGGGCTGGTAAGGTACTGCTTAAGGTTCTTGAATGCCTGGTCACATTCATCATGCCAAGTCTGCGCCTTCCACAACACTTTGAAAAACGGTTGGCACTTGCCCTTTGCTTGGGATACAAATTGATTAAGAGCTACCACTCGACTGGTGAGCCTTTGCACATCGTTGATGCTTTAAGGTGGAGCCATGTTGACTATGTACTTCACATTTTCTGGGTTTTCCTCTATTCCCCGCTTTGAGACCATGAAACCCAAAGATTTCCCAGACTCTACACTGAATGCGCACTTTGCCTGGTTAAGTTTCATCTAGTAGTGCCTTAGCACCGCGAAGGCCTCGCGATGATCGACTAAGTGATATTCAGGGGCCTTGCTCTTCACAAGCAGGTTGCCCATGTAAACCTCCATGCTTATCCCAATCTGTTCCTTGAACATGCGGTTGACTAACCGCTAGTAGGTGGCAACTAAATTTTTCAAGCCGAAGGGCATGTTCATGTAGCAGTACAACCCCTATTCGTGAACAACAGTGTTTTCTTCTCATTGTTGGGGTTCATACGGATCTGGTTGTACTCTGAGTATGCATCCATGAAACTGAGCATACGATGTTCCACAGTGGAGTCCACTCTCAAGTCAATCCAGGAAAGAGGGAAGCTGTCTTTGGGGTAGGCCTTATTTAGATCCATGAAATCAGCGCACATTCTCCATTTATCGTTAGCCTTTTTCATATGCACAATATTGGATAGCCAGTTCGGGTAACGTGCCTCGCGTATGAATCCCACTGCTAAGAGGTGGTCGACCTCCTTTGTGATGGTTGTGCATTTCTTGGTGCTAAAGCTCCACCTTTTCTACCTGACCTTCTTGGCTTCTAGGTTTATACACAGGTGATATTAAATGATGTCCAGGTCAATTTGGGTATGTCTTCGTGGATCCAAGTAAACACATCCTTGTGAGAAGTTCCATTATATCTTGCCGCATGCTAGGTGCCACTCTACTACCAAATCTAATCATGGCCTCGGGACGGTTTGGGTCCACGAGAGCCACCTCATGTGGCACATTTGGCTCTACTTGTTAGAGAGCTTGCTCGCCCCCGAATTCTAACCCCCCCCCCAATGATGAACTCAGGAGGAGGCGGTGGGGTGCGGTCGTCTTCTAGGGCTCTATCACGCTGACCCCACTTTTCATTAGCCTCAGTTCTTGCATGTCTTCTGATAAGGCTTCTAGCCCTCGATCTGTTTGAGAACGGGTTGTCGTCAGCATAAAAAGAACACGTTACGCCTATAGGAAAGATCCCACAGACGGCGCCACTGTTAGTGTTGTGTTATGCCTGAATGAGGTTCTAGCACTCGAGCCAAGGTCTGCACTTGCGAACACAAGGGAGAAAATGGGCTTGGTGTGGTCCAGGAATCCTCCAATGCCTAAGTTAGTCTCTTTGTGTATATAGTAATGGATGGATCATTATCGAAATCTGAGTTTTTTGTACTTGGGATGTGGTTTTTATACAAAGCTCAGAGGGAACATTCTGTCCTTCGTGTCAGGGTCGAGTTGTTCTGCCTGTATCTATTTTAATAGGGGCATTCATTGTGACATGTTATTCTGAGACAAAGCTTTTAATGCGGTGTAGCCTCAGAAGCATGTGCCGTGGCACCCAGGGCGTGTCTCGGTAGTGGATGAACGACAGTCACTTCTGGTCATTCCCCCCCCCCCCCCCCCCCGGGATCAAAGAATGAAGGGTCGCCCGCATCCTCTACTGCTGATGTAAGTCCTTCAACAATAGGTGTAATAGGGGATGTCAAAGTCATCACATCCCATCTGTCCCCCCTTAGCCTAGTTTTCCGTATAGAGCACTTTCTTGATCTGATACAACTTAAAGGGTTGGACCCTTCGGGTGACTCCGAGGGCATTGGAGGGGAAGGCTTGGTCGAGATGGGCCTCACTACCCGGCCCAAGCCCGGTTAACATGGGTTGTATGGGAAATAGCCCTCGTAGTACTCTTGCCATATATAAGTATAGGGAGAGGCTGATGCCTTGACAACTAGTTAGGTTTCAAAGAGAAAACTGGAGCAAAGAAAAATACCTTATAGTTTTGTGAACAAATCCAAGTTCCAATTCCCAATCATCTGAATCAAGGGTATAAAGAAAAATGGCTTAAATATGCAACCCCTAATAATCTCTTCCTAATCAATACTTTTAGCCAAGACTAGCTTAATTATTTTGATGCTAGAAAATGAGAAAAATGGATAGGCACTATCAGGTCAATCTAGGGAAGAGGGAAGATGTCTTTACGGCAACTTTATTCAGATCTGTAAAATCAACGCACATTCTCCACTTGTCGTTGGCCTTTTTCACAAGCATAACATTGGATAGTTAGTCTGGGTAGCGTGCCTCACATATGAATCTCACTACTAAGAGGCGGTCGGCCTGCTCTGTGGTGGATTTGCATTTCTTGGCATTGAAGCTCCTTCTTTTCTGTCTGACCTCCATGGCTTCTGGGTTTACACACAGGTGATGTTGAATGATGTCCGAATCAATCCTAGGCTTGTCTACGTGGCTCTAGGGATACACATCGTGATGCTTTGTGTGGAGTTGCATTATAGCTTGCCGCTTGTTGGGTCCGGGAGCCAGCTCAAGCGGCTCATTTGTCTTTACTTGTAGGAGAGCCTTGCTCGTGCCTAATTCCCCTTCCCCCCCCCCCCCCCCCGGCGCCCCGGCATGATGAACTCAGGAGGAGGCAGTGGGGCACGGTCATTGTCGAGGGGCTCTATCACGCTGACCTCGCTTTCGTCGGCCTCAGGGGCGTTATCATCGTAGTACTCTTGCCATATATAAGTATAGGGAAAGGTTGTTCTCTTGATGGCTAGTTAGGTTTCAAAGAGAAAACTGGAGCAAAAAAAATACCTTATAGTTTTGTGAACAAAGGCAAGTTCCGATTCTCAATCATCTGAATCAAAGGTATAAGGAAAAATGGCTTAAATATGCAACCCCCAGTAATCTCTTCCTAATCAATACTTGCAGCCAAGAATAGCTTAATTATTTTGATGCTAGAAAATGAGAAAAATGGATAGCCACTAGCAGATTGATCTGGGGATGAGTGAAGTTGTCTTTGGGGCAGACCTTATTTAGATCTGTGAAATCAATACACATTCTCCACTTGTCGTTGGCCTTCTTCACAAGCACAACATTGGATAGCTAGTTCAGTTAGCTAGTCTGGTTTGCATACCTCGCATATGAATCCCACTGCTAAGAAGGGGTTGACCTCCTCCATGATGGTTGTGCATTTCATGGCACTAAAGCTTCGCCTTTTCTGCCTGACCTTCTTGGCTTCTAGGTTTACACACGGGTGATGTTGAATGATGTCCGGGTCAATCCCAGGCATGTATTTGTTGCTTTAAGCAAACATATCATGATGCTCTGTGAGGAGTTGCATCATAGCTTGCCCCATGATGGGTGCCATTCTACTGCCAAGTATAATCGTGGCCTAGGGACGGTTCGGGTCCAGGGGAGCCAGCTCAAGCGATTCATTTGGCTCTACTTGTTGGAGAGCTTGATCGTGCCTAATTTCTCCCCCTTCCCCCCCCCCCCTTATGATGAACTTAGGAGGATGCAACGGGGTGCGATCGTCGTCTAGGGGCTCTATCATGCTGACCCTACCTTTCGTTGGCCTCAGTTCTTGCATATCTTCTGATAAGACTTCTGGCCCTCGAGTTGTTTGAGAACAGGTTGTCGTCGGCATACAAAGAACACGTTATGCCTATAGGAAAGATTCTATAGACGGCGTCACTGTTAACGTCGTGTTTCTTATGCTTCGACAAGGTTCTAGCAACTCGAGCCGAGGTTTACACCTGCGAATACAAAGGGAAAATGGGCTCGGTGTGATCCTAGGAACCTCTGATGCCTAAGTTAGTCTTTTCATGTGTATAGTAATGGATGGATCATCATCAAAATCAGAGAGTTTTTTGTACCTGGGATGTAGCTTTTATACAAAGCTCAGAGGGAACATTTTGTCCTTTGTGTTAGAGTCCAACCATCCCGCCCGCATCTATTTTAATAGGGGCATTCACTATGACGTAGTGTTTTGAGGTAGAGTTTTTATTGCGGCACTGCCCCTGAGGTGGTGCATTTAATGTGACGTGGCTTCCAGGGCGTGTCTCAGCGGTGGGTGAACGGTGCGGTCACTTCTAGTCCCTCCTTCCGTCAAAGAATGGAGGGTCGCCCACATCCTCCGTTTGCCTCTTGACGTAAGTCCTTGTAATAGGGGATGTTATAGTCGGCACGTCCCATCTGTCCCCCCTTAACATAGTTTCCCGTATTGAGCATTTTCTTGATTTGATACAACTTAAAGGGCTGGACCATTCTAGAGACTCCGAGGGCGTTGGAGAGGGGGTGGGGGGGGGGGGGCTTGGTCGAGATGGGCCTTACTACTTGGCCCAAGCCCGACTAACATGGGCTGTGTGGGAAATAGCCCTCCTAGTACTCTTGCCATATATAAGTATAGGGAGAGGTTGTTCTCTTGATGGCTAGTTAGGTTTTGAAGAGAAAACTGGAGTAAAGAAAAATACCTTATAGTTTTGTGAACAAAGGCAAGTTCCAATTCTCAATCATCTTCCAATTCTCAATCATCTGAATCAAGAGTATAAGGAAAAAGGGTTTAAATATGCAACCCTCAATAATCTCTTCTAAATCAATACTTATACCCAAGACTAGCTTAATTATCTTGTTGCTGGAAAATGAGAGAAATGCCATTCTATCTGCTCAAAAAATAATAACAGTAATATTTTGATGCTGCTCATCATTGGTCCTATTTCTTGTGTTGTGGTGCTTGTTTAGCTGGAAGCCATTATGGGGGCTTGGTGCGTGGCAAAGCTTACATCCTCCTCTCTCACCCCACTCAAACCTATGGAAGAAGCATTAGTAGCCAGAACAAGATTATTAGTTTTGTTGTGAAAAAATCCATTCATTGACTCATTAAACACACCATTAATATATAAGCAAAAGTATTTGTTTTGAATATTTTTAAACTGTTTTGAATCCTTGAGAACAAGTAGAATATATATACGCCAAACTTACAAGCAGTAGAACATGCACATGCATATGCAAAATGAGCGCTAAAGAAGAAGCTCTTCTGTTTCTTGCCGCATAGAATGCTAATCAATCCTATAAATTGAAAGTTTTCAATGGTTATCCTGTCGGTAAATAGGCGAATGATGCAAACAAAATGAACCAACTCTTTCTTCTTATTATTCGTGGTTGACAGGCTCATTTTTTATAGGGCATGTAAATCCCACGGGGCTGGAAAATTGAACTTGAATCCAACTGCTCAAGGATTGAAAACATCCATCTTGCTTATCATATCAGAAACAAAAATAGTTCATAAATCATTCACAAAACAAACGGAGACAGCCCAAACAATTTCAATGAACTAGCATCCCATTCTGACACTGAAAAACATCACAGATAAACTATAGCACTGGAAACAGATGCCCCTTTTAATAGCTCAAAATGTAGACAAATGACTCGTGCTTCAAAAGGGCACATTGTACTTAGCAATGGACTATCTACTCTTTCTTGGTGAAGCTTCGGACAGCAAAGGCTAAACCCAAGATCAGGAGGGGGACGAGAAACTGTAAAATCTTGATCAGAAACTCGGGGGTCTTATCAGGATTGTAAGGAGCTTGCTGGGGTGGAATGTAAGTCCGTTTGGTTGGAACAGTGGATGCATCAATGTCACCAATGTAGTATTTGTCCATCATTTCTCTAGCAGAATCGCTGTGGCCAACGTCTTCAAAATCATTTGTTGCATCCTTCCCTACATTAAAGACAAATTATCTTTCATATGGAGTTTTATGAGGCTCATGTCATTATTGCCTGTAAGACCGTGACAGAGTAGCCTTACCTGTTGCAGATAGAAGGACTTCATCACCTCCAGGATGATCATCCATGAATGCAGTTACATCATAAACCTAATCGAAGTTTTAAAAAAAATGTTTTTCAATAAAATAACCATAATAAAACAAAAACTTGTGTTCAATAGAATAAACACCAAAAAAATACTCATGCTTTCACTGTCAGTAGATTTTCCTTTGACTTGAGTCTCAACCCGACTTCAGGTGGAATCAATCCACATAGATGTGTACTGTGGTGAGCGTATGTAAAATTCTTTTTCATGAAATAGAAGCATGTAGTGTTAGTTTAGTTTCAAACTATGTAGCAATGACACAAAAAAGGAGAGCCGTTGTCTGGCTGGTCAAAACTTCTAGAACTCAATGCTCATCTCCAGGGATGCTCTTCTTCAGTGCTATATCCCCACGAAAAAAAATGCATTCATATTCTGCTTGCTTTATCCATCTATTGGTCACTTACCAGCATTTAAACTAGCCATTGGCCCGGAGTCGGGCATATAGCACTGAATAAAATGCGGGGATTTGATAGGAGTTGATCATAGATGGATCAAGATAAAGCTTTGCACTACAGACTACTGGCAAGCTTCTTATACCCACAAGACAGTGCTAAACCAACTAGAACATGCAAGGCAGCACCCAAAAACATATCAACAAGGAAAAATAAAAAGTAGAGAACATCTATAAAGAGAGTCCTTACTCACAAGGATCCACATGCAGTAACTGATATTGCTTTAGAGGTGTTCTCATGCTGTTAATTTTGATGAACTTATGTTTTGGATTTGATTTGACTGGTTCACTTCCGGGAAACTTGTCTTGAAGTTTTAGAACCTAGGTTCTTTTTTGGTCGGTTATTTGTTGTGAGCATGGTTGATTTTGATTGAGTTGGACTTTTTAGTTGGTTTTTGCGAGTAGCTGCTTGTGTTTAGTCTCACCCTTGAATTGTCTGAGCAAACCCACTCCTTGTTTCTTTCTTTTTTCTTTTGGGTGTGATTTGATTGCTTCTCTTAAAGTATTCTAGCTGAAATTGTGGGAGCCAAGGTTTCTAATATGATGAAATCATTCCATTTATTTTTTCACAGATTATATACATGGACTAAAACAGAGCACAGCCCCCTCCTCCAGGCACAACAAACTGCCAAGCCGCACCATCCTCCTCCAAACGCCACCAAATTGAGCCGAGAGGAAAGAAACAAACCACCGCCAGCCCTACTGCACTTCGCCTCACGACCTGGTGCACATCCGACAAACGTTAAGTGCTCTCTGCCCTATTTTCCTTTGCTCCGGCCTCCACCAGCCCTTCCCATCGTCAACCATCGCCCAACTCCAACCCACATCTCCTCGGGGTAGGCATTGGTGCACTATTTTCCTTTGCTCTCTGCCCTATGAGCAAAACCTGGTTTGGTGGGATAGGCATTGGTGCACTAGTGGTGGTTTAGTGAGAGCTTGGGATAGGCGCAACTTTGGGCTTGGGCTTTGTTAGGATCTTTTTTGTAGATGGGCTTTATGTTCTTTTTTTCCTTGTATCTTTTTCTACACCCCAACTAGGTGTTTCTCTCGTATATATCCAGTGTACTTGGCTACGCCTATTGGTATTAATAAATTTTTACTTATAAAAAAAAAAGGTGAAAAATAGCATTTACATTGTTTTTTTTTTATTGGCACTGGGTGTTTGGGAATAGTGTCCCAACTAATCCAGCGGGTGCACAGGCCCTCAACGAGGAGTTTTCCGCAAGTGCACATCGGGAAATTCAAGGAGAAAGTCCTCCAGTCCGATGGCTCCTAGAGATTGTTTACACCCAAGCGGATTTGAACTTAGACCTGGGAGGAGCATATCCCTAAGCCCAAAGCCTTTACCACTTGAGCCAACCCCTAGGGGTTATAACATTTACATTGTTATGATTGGGAGTGAGGTACTCCTTACAAGATCACATAGCCAGGTACTCCTTATGGAGCCAAAGCCTCAAATTGAACTCATTAAGTGGATGGGAAATAAAGAACCCAACCATTGAAATGTTGTCATGATAATTTTCTTAGGGAACATTTGTAGGTTGTTCTTTTTTGTTTCATGTTTTGTGCTAAACAAAGTATATTGGACAGTTTTTTTTTTTACTTCATGCTTTAAAAATCCCTTTGGACGTCTTTTTAGCTATAGTTTATGTTAACATCTGAAATTTGTGAAGGTACCATTATTGCCTTGATACATGAATTTAAAGACTTGTATTGAATAAATGTTTTATATTACCAATATTTGAATGCAGCAACGATCCAGTATATGAATACATCAACCATCAAATGTATTTTCTGTGATTACCCTTCCAGAGACCAGGACAAAAAAAAAAGTGGGAAATTAAATTAAAACTAAAAAACTGGTCAACATCAATATGTGGCTACATCAATCATCTAAAAGCAGTTTTTTGTTTTGATAACAAACGAGCGCAAGAACTTCAAAGCATTTCAGACATGTACACCTAAACAGGTTTTTAGTCAAGCAGTTTGAACATGACCCGAAAAAACAAAGAGATTCCAGTCCCTTCATAACGTACGATACCATCCATGATATTGCATGAAAGAATTAGGAAAAGTTACAAACATATTAGTAAGATTTCCTATAATATATGACCAACTGAAATAATACAGTGTATGCAACCACACATAATACAGCTGTATGTATAGTCCTTAACAAAAATTCCAGCAACAAAAAGTACTCAGAAAAGCCCTCAGTATTCTCTTTTCGTTCAATTTTCTCCCTTTTTTCCCGGCAATTAAACAGATATCCATTGAATCAATCCAGAAACAAGAGAATAAAAACACAAAAAAGTAAGTCAAGAAAGATCTGACCTTCCCAGATATAATAAGCCAACAATCTTTGGTCGTGTTGTGCTTTTCCACTTCTTCAAAATGGTGAACCTTTGGATCGGAAGCCATTTTTCACTGAAACCAGCCACAAAAACACCAAAAATTCAAAAACCCGTAATTGGGAGAGAATTAAATGACCCAACAAAAGAGCCACTACCAATCACAAAAGCACCCACAGAGGCTAAATATTGAAATTTAAGCAGAAAATATTGAAAATTTAAGCAGGGAAAAAAAAAAAAAAAAAGATCCGGAACGATTGTAATCTGGGATCAAGGAAAATAGTGAATCTTCCTTACCGACCACAGAGGCGGCTTTGAGAGATACAAGGCTGGAGCAGCTATTCTCTTAGTTATTGTCGAAGACTGGGAATACGACGGAAAGGCCGAGGGACCATGAAATTTATAGGGGTAAATCTTCAGGGAAGCCAAAATGCCCTTCTTGTTAGAGTTAATTACAAAATTCTCAGTGTTGGCCCTTGGGCATGGAACTCCGGTGAGAATGTGAGTGTGCACGAATAATTCAACAAAAATAATTTTTCGATTCCAAATGTTTTAACTATAAAAGAATTTTATAGATTATAAAATTATTTTTATTTTAAAATAAATATGAAAACTTAATAACTTATAAATCTATTTTTACGAATTTCTTTATAATTATAGTAAGGTTTTTTTTTAAGAAGAGCTGGTAGCCACTCACATAGTAGCCCCGTCCTAAGTTTATTAATCAACCTTCACGTATGACGAAGGAAAACCGTGGTTACAAAACAATCACCTGTGAAAAACACAGGTGGTGGTGAATAAAAAAATCCAAGCTCAAAAAAACAAATCATAAATCAAAATAAAAATTACATCCGTAAATATGGAAGTCCCCAATAATCCGTCCGTAATAAGCCTCTAAGAATCCCAAACCCAATGTTAGAAGCTATAAAATACTTACATCGATTATAAGCACATTCTTTAGCAAGATAATCCACAACCATATTAGTTTCTCTATACATATGATGAATGGAACAATTTAATTTAGAAAGCAACCTCTTTATATCATCTCAATAGTCCCACAAATACCATAAGTTATAATTGACATCCTCAACTCACCTCACAATAACTTCAGAATCTGACTCCACCTTTATATCTCGAATACCCAATTGTTGAGCCAATTTTAACCCATCCATTAAAGCTCTTCCTTCAGCCACATTATTGGAAACCGACCCATAATGATTTGCAAAACCCGCAATTAAACGACTTCCATGATCTCTAATCACACATCCTCCACCGCCAAAACCAGGATATTTCAATGTTAATAAAAAAAAAGTATTAAAAATTATATTTGATGCAATTCAAGCATTTTATATCATTTATAAAAGAGTATAAAATATAAATTTACTGACTAGTTTCAATAAAAATATTATATGAATCTAAATAGTTTTAATAAATATATAATTTATATATTTAACCTCAATAGTAGACAATTTTTTCACCTTATATACGAAAAATATAAAGACAAAAAAGTTATAAACACATCACAAATGCAGTACTTTATGCACAACCATAAATTTAATATAAAATACTTATCCATCTCCTTAATTTTTTGTTCAATTAAAAAAAATAAAGAACTATACGTTTTATCTTTCAATTTTTCAGCAATTCTTATTGAATAAAATGATGAAAAAGTTAATATATGTTTAGTTCTATTATATTTTTGTACAAAAAATTAAAAGAAAAACTCAGTTGTTAGACAACTTAAAATAAAACAATTTTGAATCGGTTAGAATCGGTTCAAATGTCTAAAATGGGCTTGAATCGGTCAATTGAACCGATTCAAAATATTCATTAAAATCAATTCGATTTCTTACCAATTCAATTTAAATAGAGTGAATCGACCTTAACCAAATCGTTTTTTTGGAGCATTGAGTTATAGTACATGTCTTTTAAGAATATGAATTTAAAGATAGGACGTCCGATTTATACAACTCATCTTAGTACACCATGCATTAACATTTGGGAGTTTACAAAATTGTCTAATGAAATAGGGTGGAAGAGACGAAGAGAAGCGGCTATACATACTTTTGTGGGTAGGTAGGAAAAATGATATTTGTGTACAATATGTTATTATAGTTGTAATTTGTGGGGCTTACCTTTTTTTTTTTTTTTTTACATTATTATTATTAATTCGAATAAAGGGTTATATGCACTTTCCACCATATATAATGTCAACTTGTCAATTGATTAAAGTTGCGTGCGTTCCACGATTTATTTTAAAAAGTTTATTTGATGGGAAATATATAAAAAAATATATATATGGTTTGTCTTTTACATCTAGAATTATTGAAATACGATAAATATGTTTATCTTTATTATCTCTGTTCAAAGTATTCATAAATCTAGAAATTCATGCGCATTTAAAATAACACATAAATTCATATAAGATTTTAAATTCTTTCTATGAATTTATTTTATAGTAAAAATAGTATTTCTTTTTCTTAATTTAATCTGAATAAATGTGGGACCACTTTCACCCTAAAAACGACGCACTAAATTTATTTCCCTGTGAAAAGTGGGTAAAGTCAAGCTTTCTTTCGTTGAAAAAGGCCAAAAATAATAATAATAAAAAAAAGAAAATAGCCACATCTCATGCGTTGAAAGTTACAAAGCTAAACGTACTTTAGGCCATCTTTTGTTTTTTCTGTTTTTTTTTTTAGGCAAATAAAAAGGAAACTGAAAAGAAACAAACAAACAAACATAAAAAGGAAAAAAATAAAATAAAGAAAAAGCAAAGAAAGAAAAGCTCACCAAACTGGTCTTTTTCCACTCCTCTTTCTCAAGTCTACTATTCTCTGTTTGTGCATGCGTTATCTCTGATCCAAGTGATATGCAGACATGATGGGAAAGGTCCCTTCAATTTGAGTTCATGTTCACTCAGGGGAAGGGGTTTAATCCCCTTCTCTTCTTACGCATCCTCTAGACCACTTTTTGGGCCTAAGCCCAAGTCTGGACCAACACGTCTTGAGCTAATGACTCGCTTGCTAAGAAAATATGATGATAAATTCTCCTGGATTTCAAATAAGTCATCACTAACAAACAGCTCCAAATATCAAAGATAACATCGAAAGGCAAGGGAAGTTCAAATAGTTATCCCATCACTTGAATTCAAATAAAAGATCAAGCGGTTACCACATCCAGAAAAGGGTCGTTGAGGGTTCTATTTATACCCCCTGGTAAGGTAATTAGATCATGATCTCCTTCATAAAAGATCCTGATTATTTTCACTAACTTAGGCATCAGATGCATTCTACGCCACACCAAGCCTCTTTTCTCTTTGGTTGTAGGGAATCATGCAAGCGGCAGGGCGAAACACGTCCATAACAGCTAGCGCCGTCTGTGGGATCTCTTTTCCTACAACCAACGTGCTTTTAACATGCCCGCCACCACTCGATCTCAAACAACCAAGGACCAGGAGGCATTGTCCAGAAATATGGAAAGAAGAATTGCAAATACGGAAGAAATAGTGAAAAAGCTCACTACCGAAGTGGAGACCCACCAGAAAGAAAACAAGGCTCTCAAATGTAAGAACAGGCCATCGGGAGAAGATGTGGCACCTAGCCATGCCGATAGGGTTGAAATGGAAGCACACAGCACAAGTGAGCCTCCCTACGAGAACGATGAAGCAAAGAAGATGCATCACAGCCTACATAGCTTGATGGATAAGTACAAAGAAATGGCAAAGAAGATAGGGGTGTCTTCTTTAATTGATCAGTTATTTGCCAGTACAAATCTGCCATATAGTGCAAAGGTCATGGCGGTATTGCTCCCGCCAAAATTTAAAGTTCCGGCGATAGAGATGTATGAGGTCCAAGGATCTCATGGAGCACCTGGAAACCTTCAAAGCTCACATGATGCTCCATGGATTCCCCGGAGAAATCGTATGTTGGGCTTTCCCTCTAACCTTGAAGGGAATGGCCCAAGTGTGGTTTGGAGCATTGTAGCCAGGATCTATTGATTGTTTTGAATAACTGGGTCGGCAGTTCTTAACTCTGTTCATGGTGAGCCACAAAAGAAAAAGGCCCGCAACATACCTTCTTATTATGAAGCAAAGGGAAGACAAAAGCTTAAAGGCATATCTTACACGATTCAATCGGAAAAGGATGACAGCCGACGATCAAGATGAGAAAATCATGTTGGCCGCCTTACTTTGAGGCATCTAGCCAAGAAGTCCCTTCATGGCCGAACTGGCAAGGAAAACCCCTTCTACTCTACGAGAATTCATGGATAGGGCTGACGATTTTGTCAATGCCGAAGATACGTTACTAGCCCTAATGACACCAGCCAGATCGAAAGTGGAACGACAAGAAAGGCGGGCAAGGAAATAGGGGGATCAAAGAGAGATCGGAAAGGCGGTCTGAAGGCTAGGAGAGATCAACACAAAGGAAGGTTGGAAACAACAGTTCACATGGGCGGACAAAGTGGCTCTCATGCACTATTCCAATATGCAGGTCCAACATAGAACACAAAAGACTCGACGAAGTGAAGAGCAAGGGCGCTGAACCCAGAAGTTCTATACTTACCACAGAACTGAAGACTTCCATACATTAAAATAAAAAATTGAAGAAATGAAAGGCAGCGACGAGCTCGGGAGCATAGTCGCTCGAGACACCATTCCCCTGCAGCTCTCGGGTGACAGGAGGCAAGATCGGGAATGCGCGAACGGAGTGAAAGCCTAAGGAGAAGAGGTTCACCAAGAAGAGGGAGGAGATCCCAAGAACCACAAGAACAATCCCCTAGAAGGAACATAGACTAAGGAAACCCACCATTGGGCGAGATACGTACGATCGCCTAAGGATATGATGGAGGCAGTCCCACTTCCTCCGGCAAAATAACCTCGAGTGTAGCTTTCGCCCACTATCTCCTTCAGTGATGATGATTGCAGGGGGATGATGACCTACCCATACGATGACGCACTGGTTGTGAAGATGCTGATGGCAAATTATAACAACCCGAAGAATACTAATTGATAATGAAAGTTCGACAGACGTCTTGTTATGGGACAGGTTCATAAAGATGGGAATAAGCTTGGATCAATTGCATCCAACATCAACCACCTTGAAAGGGTTCACTGGGGAGGCAATGAAACCCATTGGGCCTATCACCTTGATAGTGTCAATAGGGACAGAATCCCACATCACCACCACCATGATGAACTTTCTTTTCGTGAGGACGCATTCAGCATATAACGCCATCATCGGTCGGCCTACGCTAAACGCCCTGAAGGCGAGGGTATTGAAACTCGGGTCTACGTAGGCAAAGCCCTAAGGGTGGTTGAAACTCGGTATCCAAAGATAGAAATGTTTGCCTTCGTAGTTGTAACAACCGCACACCGACTGCCACCATACTTTCAAGTGCATCCCATAAAGATCATTACAGCAGCACCCTCGCAGAAAGTGTTACAACGACTAGACACCTCAGGCCAATTAGTCAAATGGTCGATCGAATTGAGCGAGTTCGACATCAGTTACATCCTTAAGACTACGTAAAGGGACAAATTCTGGCTGATTTTGTGGCAAAGTTCATGAACTTTCAGGAGGAAGTACCGGAGGCCCTTAACAGAAAATCGTGGCAGGTATATGTTGACGGTTCATCTTATTGAACGGGGAGAGGGGTAGGTGTGCACATGATAACAAACAAGGGAGTTGAGGCGCACCATGCAATAAGATTAGACTTTAAAATAACAAATAACGAGGTTGAATATGAAGCAGTGCTCATAGGACTTGCCGAGACCTCGAGAGGAAGGGAGCTTGAAATGAAGGCAGATTCACAAGTCATAGTTGGCTAGGTAAAAGGGGAATACTTGGCAAAAAGCGGGAAGTTAATAAGATACTTCCGAATTAAGCGCATCCCGCTGTCTGATAACTAGAAAGCTGACCGAGTAGACCGCTATCTGATAATAAAGAAGGTAGAAACCCTACCTTGGGAGATTACCACTCGGGCCATAGATACTCCAGCTATAGGAGCTGAGGTTCTGGAGGTAGGTAAAGACACACCGAAGTGGGCTGGTGACATAGCTAGATACTTAGAGATCGGAAACCTCCCAAACAACTGAGAAGAAGCAAGGAAGATTAGGAACAGGGTCACCCGTTTAACCATGATTGACGGAATATTATATAAACAAGGGTTCTCAACACTGCTCCTAAGGTGTATTTCGCAGGAAGAAGCCAATTATATTATGGAAGAAGTACACGAAGGAATATGCGGAAACCATTTAGGAGGGAGAGCCCTCGCAGCCAAGGTCATGAGAGCAAGGTATTATTGGCCAAACGCCTTCAAAGACGCCAGGGAGTTTGTCAAAAGATGCGTCTAGTGCCAATTGCATGCGCCAATCCCAAGCAGTCTACCCAAGGAGCTTAAGTCAATAACCCCCTGGCCATTCACCCAGTAGGGTGTAGATCTAGTCAACCCCATGCTGCCAAGTAAAGGAAGAACTAAATTTATCATCGTCGTTGTCGATTACTTCACAAAATGAGCAGAAGTTGAGATAATGGCAGCAATAACACCCAAGGTGTTACAAAGTTTCTATGGAAGGCAATAATATGTCAGTTTAGGATACCTTACAGTATTATCTCTAACAACGGCAAACAATTTGATTATGAACATTACCGCAATTGGTGCTCCAAACTCGGAATCAAGGTAAAGTACCCATCTCCTGGGCACCCACAGGCAAATGGACAAGTTGAATCTACCAAGGAAACTATTGTGAGAATATTGAATAAGAGATTGGGAAAGAAGAAGAGGGCCTAGGCGGATAAACTTCCAGGAATATTATGGGCATACAAAATGATGGCAAAAACTTCACCTGACGAGACACCCTTCACCCTAGCCTATGGAAGTAAAGCAATGATACCAGTTGAGGTCGGGTTACCAAGCCACAAAATGAAGAATTTCAGCATAGAGGCAAACAATAAGGCATTAAAGGAGAATTTAGACCTGTTAGAATATAGAAGGACGGACGCCGAAGCCAGGGTAGCAGCCTATAAAAGAAAAACAGAGCAATATTTCAATTAAAGAGTTAAGCTGAGGTCCTTCAAGGTGGGCAACTTAGTCCTTAAAGAAACTAGGGGTTACCACTGCAGAAGGAAAACTCGGACCACGATGGGAAGGGTCGTATGTCATGATTGCCAACCATCGCTCAGGAGCCTATCGCCTCAAGGACTCTGAAGGAAACGAACTGCCACACCCTTGGAACACCGAATACTTGAGAGAGTACTTTGTGTAACTCACACTGTAATGGTTCCAACACAATGAATAAAGTTGTTTGTTTTCGTATATTTTATTTTTGCTATTTCGCTACACTTAGTCGCCCAAGTTATGCGATGGAGGCATCCTCCCTCTACACTTACTCGCCCAAGTTACGCAGTCGAGGCATCCTCCCAATACACTTACTCGCCTAAGCTACACGGTCGATGGGTCTTCCCGCTACACTTAGTCACCCAAGTTATGCAGTCGAGGCACCCTCCCACTACACTTAGTCGCCCAAGTTATGCAGTCAAAGCATCCTACCGCTACACTTACTCGTCGAAGTTATGCAGTCGAGGCACCCTCCTGCTACACTTAGTCTCCCAAGTTACATAGTCAAGGCATCCTGTCGCTACACTTAGTCACCTAAGTAGTTACGCAGATGAAGGGGGTACCTGTCAAACGCAGAAAAATAGGGAACAATGTAAAGGAAATAACAAAGTGCAACTGGTCAAGCAGAGTAACAATCTATGAACTCAAATTAACATAAATGAAATAAAATATCGTGTTTTGAAAAAACATGAAAGCACCTTGTCCAAACGCTAAAAACATCTTGTCCCCAATACATATATTCCATTGAATTCAAAAACATCCAAAACATAAACATAAAAGTTAATATCATGAGCAAGGTTTTAGGAACGACGAGGAGGAGGGAAAGCATTTGACATTGTTTCTCACCCAAGGGAGTCAAAAACATGGTAGGCAGAAGGACTAGCTCGAATCGACGTCCAGTCTAGAGTATGGAGGTCTATCTTAGGGTGGGCGAGTAGGAGCTCTTTCAGCTGCTTGATCCCAAGTTTTTACCCAAGACCCCATGCTCGACGTTGAACAGCGTAAGTGACTATCAATTGAGGGAGAATACGGGCAACTATATCCCAAGAGCGAGCTAGCTCAACATTTAGCTCGGTCACCTTCAACTCCATTTCTGACAGCTGCTTCTTATGTGACTCCAGAATCTCATTCAGCTGCAAATAACGGCGGTCAAGTTAAGCTCTCTCTTTGCCTCCGCCAACTGCTCTTCCACCTTAACTTTCTCACCCTCAACAATGCTCAGCCGGATGTTTGATTTCCGACGTCCCTCCTCAAAAGCAACCAGGCGAGCGGCATAATCAACATTCTTCTGCTTAATTTCCTCTGCCTCTTTCTCCATCTTGCTTAGGCATTCGAGTAGGTCCTCTCGTTCTACTCCCCTAGCCTCTGCTTCATGGTGATACTGGCTAACTTCTTCCTTGGAAATAGCTAACTCTGACTTGAGCATGTCAACCTGCTTAAGCAGAGAGACAACTTGATCTTCAAGCTAGAATTCGAGCCTAGATAATCCATCGGCCATCTCCTCCTTCTTCGTCTGGGCGGCAAGGACAACTCTATGAGCACGGCAAATGAAAAAACACATGGATTGATTTTCATCTTCTAAGTCTAAACAGTCATCAACCAAAGCGGCCACTAGACTATCCACACCCTAGGGAACACAAACAGATCAGGAACAAAAGAATAAAGTCCATGAGAAAGAAGAATGGCGAAAGCAAAGAAAGCTTACTAGAAAGATGATGCTTTGGAGATTACGAACGACGGCGTGAAAGGCCTCCTCCCGACAGGCGCTTGAAGGATGAGGAGGACCTTCAGGATGAGAGATAGATGATCCAAGATACCTAGAATGTTGAAAGGACACGCCGACGAAAGGCACAAAACCTCTTGAAGGCGGGGAGCCCTAAGCAGACAGAGGGGGAGCCAAGGAGGAATCAGGAGTGTTGAGCAAAGGAGTAGGTGCTTCCACCCGAGTAGATGGGGGGGGGGGTCGATAGAAGGCAAGTGAAAGGGACATCAACACCTGCCCGATTAGGTGACGCCTGAGGAAACTCGGCAAAAAGAGGGTCTACTAGGAAGGCCGAGGAAGGCATGCAACTCCTGTTGGGGAAACGCTTAAAGACAGAGAATGAATTGACACACCTTACCCCCACTCACATTAGCCCCCAAAGATCCAGTGCGAGAAAGAGTAGGAAAGGCAAAGGGTACCTCAGGAATGATCCCACATGAAATGGTTGAGGTGACAAGAGAGCTCGATGCAGTAAGTGCGGCCCTTATCGATGGGCCCTCAGCCTTTTCAACTTGGAGAGACCCCTCAAAAGCATCAAAAGCACAAGGATGGGTTCTCAACGTGGCATACGGAGCTCCCAGGAAGTCAGGATTTAAGGTCGCGATAACCTTATTCTCGTCCAGGCTAGCATCATCTACTTGGGTTGCCAAACAAGGGGAAGTCGGTGGAGCAGTCTCGCGACCAGGCATCATGGTAGACTTGACCTCTAACAACAATTCAAATTCAGCTTCAACCTGTGCCATAATCTCATCCAGGGAGTTGGCCACAGTAGCCTAAGGGCAGCCCAAATCCTTTCTACCACTCAGGGGAGGCGACGAGGGTCTGCCCCTTATGGAGCTCGACTCATCTGAAGGTCTTGTCATAACACGAGCAGAGGATGTCCCCAAGCAAGCCTTTTTTGCTTTCTTGCCTTCCTGTCCTAACGAAGGCCCCCTTTTCAAACCACTAAGCAACGACGGAGCGCCCATAAATTGATGGCCAAAAACATGTGCCTAGTTGAGCAAACTCACAAATTTGTCAGTATTTGCACGCGTTAGTATAACATTTGACCAGGTGGACTTGTTATTCTCATCTGCCCAAGCTTGCACCAAGCGAATACTAACCTCCTCGCGATTAGAAAGGATAATCTAAAAACCACGCTCATCTGGACTAGGACTTCATGAAGCCCTAACTGGAAAATCTCGATTCGTTGCCCCGCCTGGAAGGAACTCCCAACCTTCACCATACATAAAGAAAAATTTTCTTTGTCATTCTTTAGCATGGGAATATTTGCATTCTAGTTGAACCAACCGATTGTGAGCCTTGAAACTACAAAGGTTCTCATCCAAATGCCTAACACCATGAAGAGAGAGTAATTCACGGGCAGTCACATCAAGGTACTCATCTCCCGTGGGCTCCAAGACCTATTGCCAAAGAACGCAACAGGCCATCAGAATTCGCCAAGCATTGGGTATAAGCTAGGCAGGGGCAAGACCCAAGAAGTCCAGCACGTCGCGCACAGGACGACAGAAGGGTAAACAAAGCCCCATCGAGAACATCGCCAAGTATAAGGCCACAAAAACACTCAAACTCTTAGGCAAGCCTCACGATGCTATATAGGCAAGCCCAAAACGATGAAATCGGGGATCCCGTAGCAGTCCCGCACAGAATCCAGCTCGCGGCGAGTCATAACCGTCGCCCAATGATGACCTTCGAAAGCAAAACGATGGCCAAAGTCAGCCTTCTTAGCGCGGGGAGGAGGATTGCAGGGTCAAGAATACCTGTCTCCACGAGAAGAGGAAAGGCAAGAGGATTTGAGAGAAGCCATCGACTTAGAAGAAGCAAAAAGGGCACTAAGGAAAATAGAAGTTCTGAAAAGGAAAGGAAAGTGCCAAAAGAGTTGGAATAAGGATTGATGGAGGGCTATGCAAAAGAAAAAGAGTAACTTAATACAAAATGGCAAGAGACATGCCAACAACAAGAGGGAATACAAAGAGGCACGAAAGTGGAATGACGTTCTAACATCAGTAATGCGAAATGATAGGAAGCCCAAAACGCGAAGCAACGCCATCATTATAAGTCTCATCACACTACGCATGACGAGACTTCGCGGGGTAACTGGAAGGGGTTTAATCTCCTCCTTTTCTTACGCATCCTCTAGACCGCCTTTTGGGCCTAAGCCCAAATCTGGACCAACAGGCCTTGACCTAATGACTCGGCCTACTAAGAAAATATGATAATAACTTCTCTAGGATTTCAAATAAACCATCACTAACAAACAGCTCCAAATATCAAAGATAACACCGAAAGGAAAGGGAAGTTCAAGTAGCTATCCCATCACTTGAATTCAAATAAAAGATCAAGCGGTTATCACATCCAAAAAATGGTCGTCGAGGGTTCTATTTATACCCACCCAGGTACGGTAATTAGATCATGCTCTCCTTCTTAAAAGATCCTGATTATTTTCACTGATTTAAGCATCGGAGGTGTTCCACGTCACGCTCAAGCCTCTTTTCTCTTTAGTTACAAGGAATCGTGCAAGCAACAAGGTGAAACATGTCCATACCACTTCGTATCAAAGGAACTTGGATTTTGAGTATGCTATTGGCACTCATTGTCGAAAGTTGTCTCGGCTTATTTTAAATTTTTAGGTAAGGTTGTAATCGAGTTGAGTTTGAGCAAACAGTACCCAATCAAACTCGACTCAATTATTAAAAATTCAAGCTCAAGCTCGAGTCAATTATTAAAATAACTTTTCAAAATCTTGATCAGAATTCAAATCTAAATCCAGATTTTTCTATGCAAATACAACTTTAAAATGTTTGAAATCACCGAATCTGAATTAATTCAAGTATTTGGACGATCATGTTGCAACTTGAACCACTAAAATAAAAGGGCCATGCATACAAGTTTTGTAAATATCTTTCATGGTATACAGAAACACACATCCATACCAATATTTATAAGGATTTTCATACCCAAATATAAGGATTAAAGCTAAATCTATCTCTTTGACAAGATGTTGCCTTTTATTTTTTATTTTTAAATACACCAACTATACTGATTACAAGGTTACAAATAAAAATAGAAAATAATAAAAATGAACCAACCTTAACTGAGTTAGGCTCATTTAATAAATTAGTCAAAAGTTTTGCTCAAAATTGATTTGTTAATTAAATGAAGTGGTACGGCAGAAGTGGTGGAAATAGTAGTGGAAGTAATGTTTATAACAGCTGATATATTAATGGTTATGGTCTGTGTTAATTAAAATTCCCTCACACACCTACCTTAAGAAATAAATTTGGAGGCTGTAAAAAAGTGAAACCTAGACATCAGCAAATGAAACTCAGAGCAGCCAACAATACAATTTTTGAGCAAGGTATCCCAAAACTCACTTAGATAAACTGTAGATGTTAGCATCTGAATTGGTAATTGTCTCTCTCATATGGCACACCCAGCAAGTTTACTTGTTTGTTTACACTATCGATGGAAAACGATATAGATACAACCATTTTCATTCTACTTTAATGGAAGACATTTTTGTAAAATAATTATACTCCTATAACTATTTTACAACTTATTTGAACAAAAATGCACCCCATTTAATACAAAATTGTAAAAATGATTGTATTTGTATCATTACTCTCAGAGATCAGTGCTTCCATACTACTTGAGCTCATATGCATATAATCCTTTAAAGGAACTACTCAAAATGCTGCTTTAATTCCTGGATAGGGATAGATACCGAAGAACTCACATAGTTCATGGTGATTTAAAAATCAATGTTGTTTATTTTGTACCTTTTAAAGAATTCACATAGAAATCGAAACAGAGATTATCATCCCTACGCTTGTTGAAGATTTATGTGTCATGCCTGCAATAAGCTTTACCTGTGTTAGCCTACCATTTATACTCTCTCTCTCTCTTGAAAAAATTCTACCTGGACGGAAAGAAGCTCATGCAGTTCAGAGGACGTATATTGGCCAAAGCAAGGATTGATGAGGGAAGAATCCATAATCCATCTCCACATATCAAACCAGAAGCAGCTGCAGGAACCATCAAATTGGCCTTCTTGCCATTTAGCTTGTGCCAAGCAAATGCAATCAAACTCCCGACACACATATCAATGGCAAAGTAAGCACCAACAAGGAAAGGCACAGCCATAGCCATAGGAAGTGGAATCCATTTCCCAATACCCTTTGGGTTAAGATTTCTCAGCAAGTTGGCTGCTATGGCAAAGGCAAAAAACCCACAGCATATTTCCAAGCAGTGTTGGGGAAGAGCTGAGGAGCCTTCAACACCTAGAATTGCCATGTTGCGGTAGATGATGGCATAGGGGGCTTTGTATTCTCCATCTGGGTTCCCAACATCAAAAGCCTTGTAGAAAAGAAAGAATGTGAAAGGAGCAACCACGCAGCCTATAGCTGTCCCAATACCTTGGCTTACAAGCATCAATCGAGGGGAAGTGAAAGTGAGATGGCCAGTCTTGAAATCATGCATCAAATCAGAAGAGATGGAAACTATGGATTTAATCAGACCACAGCCCACAAGCCCTGCAACCACGCCATTGTTTTTTCCACTCATGGCAGCAAGCACAAAAAGAGAAACTTTCCCATAGTTATAGGCCATGTTCATGTCAGTTAAACCCGCACCATAAGCATTGCAGAAGCTAAGAGAGGGTGCAAGAACATAAGCAACAACTACGTAATACCACTTCAACTCAGGGAACATGAGTGGAATCACAATGATGGAGACAATGGAGAAGAGTGTGTACCCTGTACATGCAACCCATGTGGGAATGCTCTCTCTTATGAAGACCTCATTTCGTTGCAGATCATCAAGAGGCTGATTCTGGTCATCCAAAGCTGCAGTAGTAAAAGAAAACTAAGTAAGGCTATAGTGGTAGAAGAATGAAAGGCTCACCTAAATTGTAATAGCCCTCCAAGTGTTGTGAAATGGTATTAACTAACCACCAATTTCCGCATGCCAACCCCTTAAACAAGTCAACTAAGTAGATTTATGAAGTTCTCCCATATTTTGGTAGGATGACTGCATCGTTTCAGTATTGCTAAACTGTAAGTTTGAAAGGGTAAATTGGCTATACAGATCGCAAGAGAGTAGAGAAACTTGGGAAACATCAGATAAGTGACCCCTTACATGTTTTAAGGTCTTTGTTCACTCTGGCATGGATGTTTCTGGTGGTGAAGTACAGTATCTTGAGAAAATTGAAAAGCCCATCTCCGAGGATCAGAGAAATAGAAATAAAAACCTGCAGCATAGATGAGGAGATGGTAAGACTGGATTTGTCCAAACTGAACATCATGGTAAAATATAATTCGCAACTCTGCTAAGAAAATGGCCTTAAGAGTCCAGACTTAAGACCTTGTAACCATTAAGACTCCTCATGCTGCTTTCCGATAAAGTTTCAGGGTACCAATCCCCTTTGAGCCCCCTTATCAGTGGCCACATCACCCCCCAAGAGAGCACCGCGCCAAGAAGCAAAGACAAGTTTACGAGATGGGAACAGATCATTCCTGCTCCAATATAAGTCATACTGAAATCAAAGTAAAACCTGCAAGTTTCATTAATCAATGATACAGTAAAGATCACTCCCAGATAAGGCTACAAAGAGCAGATCAAAGCTACAAACTACGCACGAGTTGCTCCGAGCCAGCAATCCAAACACAGGAATCTGAGCAAATCCGCATTGCTCTCCACCTGAATAGAACCACTGCAAGAAGGCCCAAAGGAAACTAAGCGAAAAGCATTTCATGAACCTACGAACCTGCTCCCTGCAAATAGAATTCATATTTGTTTGAGTTGTTTCATTTTGAAACTTTTGATTTAATTGAACGAAGAATTATACAAACATGCGTACTTGGCCATCTTGTCTCCTTTAGAAGTATGGAAACCATTAATAAGAATAGCAGTAGCAGTTCCACTAGGATAAGTTAATTTGTAGTCGACTATCATTATCTATAGAAGAAAACAAAATTGAATTACCAAGCCAGTTCAAGATCCAGACGAAAAGGCTCTCCAGGAAATGAAATTATCAGGAATGGAAATGACCAAATAGAATTACCGAGACTTGGAGGACATTAAACCCTTGCATAATTAACTATACTCCCAATACGAGGATCATTAGAATAACTGACACAATCACATAAAGCAAACCTTTCTGAGAGGAACCAATGATAAAAGCCCGACAAAGCTGCTTACAAAGAGGAAACCAGTCATCCAACCAATCCCAGGCTCCTTGGTGCTCCCTGGCATATTCCCCTTTGTATCAAACCCTGCTTGTTCATATGTCTTTGTGTTCAAACCCAACAGATAAGACCCAAAACCACCTGAAATCCCATAATCGAGAAAATTAAAAATCATGAATTGATTGCTGTTAAAATATATGAATTTAATCAAAGGAGAAACCTGTTTGATAGCAAACAACAAACATGATCAAAATCTCCAACCTCCAACAGCAATACTATAACATGCCACTGCACAAGTCTGAATGATAGTATTCTCCTGTCGGGTGAATGGAATTGATACAATTCCAGCCTTCTCAAGCAGTGTAGTCCATGCCCTGATGAAGATAAAGGTGAGGAAAGCAACTGAGGCATTAAGGTTGGGGACTAGCCCAGTTGTGAGGTTGAGCTTCATCACTATCACACTGTAAATGATTCCAATAGCTAAGCTAGCTAGAAGTCCCCGCAGTGTTATCTGACTCTTCCATGATGTAATTCTCTTGACTACCTCTGGCACTTCTCGAATCTCTTCAATGACCTTTCTCTCAGAACTTTCAATGTCATTCAGTTCTTCCTCATTCATGTTCCTCATGTGATCGATCAGAACTTCCACACAAGTCCAAAACAATCAATCAACAAGAAATCTCAATTTCATAATTCCAACTTGATGAGAAAACGCCCAATATTATATTTCATGCGTCGTAAAATCCCATAAACATGAATGATTTTACCTTAGTTTTCTTTTTATGTTCTTCCTTTGCTCAAACAGAGAAAGTTAGAGCTCTAGAAAGCTTAGAAAGTCTCAAAACTCCTCTGCATTCTACAGAACTATATTAACAAGAATTCTCCACCAATAAAATGAGCCAAATGAGTTTTTTGTCACCTTCTTCAACGTATACCTTTAAAAACCTCCACTTGCCAAGAAATCAAAAATCGGGACAGGCATTGGTGGAGCTGATCGTTGAATCACAGGAAACCTCCAAAGAACAACATAATACACAAAGCCCAATCGGGTCTTCGATTTCAACCTCTGGAAATATTACCAGGTACCACACCAGAACGGTGAAAACCCCACGAATCCCCAAAAATGGGTATCTCAAATTCAGAATCCCATATATATTGCTGTCTTTAGTACCACTATAAAGCTAATACAAGAAGAGAGAGTAGAACGCCGCAAACCTTTCCGTGAGGAGAAGTTTGCATATACGACACAGAAGTAGACCAAGAGCCACGTGTATATACACTCATCAACCTTTCAACTGCAGCTCCATTGTATCGGAACGCACGTCCGGCAACAAAGGTAAAATCTTTCTGGTTGTAAGGTGGGTGTGATCTAGACCCGGAATAAGGAACTTCTTGAACTCTTCCAAAAGGTCAACAGTCGCACAAACACATTGAGAAAACGAGGAAAAATTTTCTGAAGCTGTCCGGTCGAAGTTGAGGGAAAAACATCTATAGTTCTTTGTCATTGTTATTTTTATTTTTTATTTTTTTGAATTCTTTGTCATTGTTATTTTGACACCAAAAGTACGATGTGAAGTTATTTTTGCATTTTTTTGTATCTTTATTAATTTGATTGATTGATTGCGTTATATTTTTTAATATAAAATTATTATTTTAATTAATCACATCGATAAACTATAAAAAATATATATATAGAAATTATTGTAGTTAACTGGACTTATTTATTTGTATTCATTTAGATTTCGTTTAGTTCTTAAACTCATATTAATTAATCTCAACTTATTGTTATAATTTTTTTAAATTTTAATACAAAATATAATAAACAATTCAATTTTTAAAATTTTAAAATAATAATAATATTAAAAAATAATATTCTAATAATATTTTATTACCTCAATTCAACTCAATTCAATATCCAAACGCAATCCTAGTGGTAAGAAATTAAAAAAATCCTTATCCAAAGTTTTGAACGAATGAATAAGAGATACATCTATCAAGCAAGTTTTTTTGTGTTTATTTTAAATATAATGATAGATTTATTATTTGTTATTACCTATTTATTACTCTTTTAATTTTTTAATCTTTTAATTTTTTTTACTTAATGATTAAAGAAGTGATTATTATTAACATTATATATTTTTTTAATTTTTTCTTAATGATTAAGGATGTTAAAAAATATTTAAAATAAAATAATAAAAATAAATAAAAACTCAAATATACTATAGAGTAATAAAAAGTGATAAAAAGATAGTAACCATATCATTATCCTTATTTTAATATTATATGAAATTTCTATTCGATACTAATAATTATTATAAGATCTACTAAATAAATCTACTTTCATTTCTTATTATTAGATTATAATAAAATATTAAATTTCACTTAATTAGAAATCTTTTTTCCTTTCAAGTTTTCGAAATCGAGTCAAAAATTTAAAAGAGACCTTAGTATGAAATATGATTGATTGATGTGTCCTCGTGAAGGAAAAAAAAAAAGCTTAAAGTGGTTGATTGCATTTTTTTAGTAATAAGAAAGGTACAAATCAATAGGGTGTAATCACTTTATTTCGGTCTGATTTTAAATATGTTTTAAAACTGAATTGATATAAATCGATTTGGAAAATTTAAGGATTAATATCTGATGGATTAATCATCGAAATTGAAACTTATGATTTTTTAAGTTTTGATTCGATTCGGTTCAATTTTTTTATTTTACAAATAAACAAAATTATATTCCAATAAAATTTTAACAAGTGATTGTCTCATATCCTTCGTTCTATAATTTTTTATTAAAAGGTTATAAAATTAAAATATATATATTATATCAAAACTCAAATGTTATATTAAAAATTATAAGATTAATTCAAATTATATCATAATCAAATATTGTATTAAAATTTATAAGATTAATTTTATATTATATCAAATATTGTATTTTTATAATATTAATACACATGAATAATAAGATTAAAATTTCATGGTATATCAATTAGCAATTAGCATATAATAAACATATATACTAAATATACAAAATCATATAGAAATTGTAACACCAATACCTAACACCAAGTCCAAGCTAATCGCAAGTTCTATAAAAATTTTTATAGGTTAATATGAATGAAAAATCCACTTGAGATTTAACAAGAAATTTTGAATAGGTTACGGGCTCAAAAGTTTATTTTGGTGGAATTTAGATTTTTTAACAAAAATTATGTTTAACGGGTCAATATTTTGAAAACTTTAATTGAGATTTATTATATGATTTTGGGTAAGCCCTTAGGCTATAATGTTAGGGTTAACCAGGAAAACTTTTTTCTAGCCCGAAAGTTCAAAGACTTTTAAGCCCATTAAGATTTAGTAGATTATTTTTGGGATAGTATTAATAGATTAATATATTAGGAAGCCCAAAGGATCAAAACTCATGAGAAGGCCAAGGCTGCAACCCACATACAAACCATGCACACGGACTTTTCTCTTTCACTAGGGTTTTTTTTAGCTACCTATAAATATAAACACAAATGCACATTTTCAGGCACAGCCCCACATAAGATTTTCCCTACCTAGCATGTGATCACAACGAAATTCTCATCTTCCTCTAATCTCTAGGGTTGTTCCAACCTTGAATGATTTTTTTTTCTTTCTTCCTCTGAAACTTCTATCTCAATATGCTCAGCCACCGTCCAACCCCTTCACGTTGCCAAACAGTATCCCGCAGAAGACACTGAACGACATAACCGTCACCCACGTCCAATACAGCCGTAGGAAAACCATACAAAGTGATCGTCCCCATGCACCATAGCCACTTAGTTACTTCAACCGTAAGCCACCACGCACGTCCAGCAGCACCACCTTGATCCCCTTCCATAACTGGCACCCACCTAAACACACGGAAACAAGCCACAGTTGCAATGCTGCCCTCCATGTCTAGAAAGCAACCAAACAAGTCATCTCAACAGCAACCGTGAGCCACTGCATGCACCGCTCCACGCACACAACCAGCCTTTCTGCACCAATGGCCACGGAAACCACCAAGTGGCACGGCCACGAGCCACCCAGTCACTGCTCTGCACCCCCCTCCCCTCATATCACCTATCGATTTCTTGGCTACAAGTCACAGAAAAGCTCCTCCCCTTACCGCCAGCCTCCATCTCACGAAAAACCACCTCCCCAAGGCCACAACCCAAGAAAACGCACTAATCAATCCAACCTCCCAGTCGTGAACCCACAAGCGGAGCCACAGCAAGTCATCGTGCAAAAGCCTCTATTTTTTACACTACCGAAACATAGCAGTCCGAAATTGGCTGCTTCCCTGTCTCAGTAGAGAGCCACCGTGGTCCTACCAAGCTCAGCCTCTCCAAGCTCCCTAGCTCCGTCCAAACTTATAGCCCCACCGTAAACCACCAAACAGGTGCATGTGAAGCCTTCCAAGCACGGCAACGCCGTGAACACTCTCTCTCTCTTTCTCACTTTGCGTTCTGCCTCATTGGAAAGAAACCGATATTTCTCACCGGAAACCGCAACGACAAACCACGTTGCATGGCTACCAATGACCTACATCGCATATCTACTCTCCTTAAGCCTGTCTCCTCCACTTCATTTGTTAAAACACATGTATAGTTAATCCCTTTAGTGAGAACATTACATGTATGCCCCTGCACAGTAAATGGTCGTAGCATTTGGTAGCATATTCTCGTGATTAAACTAAGAGAAATTAGATGTTTGGAACTTGAGGATATTTTAGAGTTTAATCACATGATCATTTGGAGTAATTATACGAAATCAAGTATTTTGGGGAGTGACGATATTTTAGGGTTTCGAAAATGTTAGACATCAGAGAATATAGATTTTTAATATCTCGGGTGTTAATTATGAAGTACGTGTTCAATGAAAAATTTATGGAAGTTATGTGATGACTATTTTATGTGTGATGATTGATACTCCTTTGGCACCGTTGTGAGAAAATTCAGAGAAGTTAAAAAGTCTAGGTAAGCGAGATTCCTATATTAGAATTTACATAAAAAGATATGGACTGAGATTGATTTCTAAAAAATATACATGTTATGTTTTGAAAAGAAATGTGAAAACAACCTCAGTTATGTGTTTTGCATTATTCGTGAAATTTGTATAAAAGAGAAAGTATTTTTATTATGACTAGTATAGACATTAGCAATATTTTGACATTTTAATTATGTTGAAATGTGCAAAATGAGCGAATATGAAATCTAAAAATTTGTGTATTTGATGTGAAAATGTTCTGAATCTGTTTTTAAATATATGAAGATGATTTAAATTTTATCAGTACTCTGTTTTGATATGATGTGACATCTAAAGAACTTTTAGCATGACTTTCTAATTCAATATCTGATTTTGTTTATGTTCTATTCTGTTAAGGCCCTGCCACAGGTATAATAATGGTATACGGCCTTGTCACGGGTATGTTAGTGGTACATAGCCCTACTACGGGTAATAATAGTGGTATACGACCCTATCACGAGTATAACAATGGTATATTGACCTGCTACGAGTGATAGTAGTGGCCTATGTTTGAGTGCACACCATTAGGTGACAGAGTGATTTATGTTCTGCTTAACTATTTGGAGATGCACAATCCTACCATGAGGCTTAAACACGGCCTCTGTTTTGATATAATGCTTTGATATAATGATGATGATGCTCAATTATGCTATGCCAAATGATACTTTTTGAATAAAAATATTTCTGAACTTTCGCTTTGATATTTTTTAGAACGTGTTTTGATTTATACATTCTAAAAGTAAAAATGTTTTGTTCTTCATTCTGAGCTTTCTGAAAATGTTCATATTTACATACTAATATATATTCTCTACTTATGAAATTGTTGATAACTCATCCCTTATCTCCATAATATTTTTCAAATGATTTGAATGTTTCAGTTGAGGATTAAAATTAGGGATTATTGGTGAGATTATTTAAGTATATTAGATTAAACACAAAAAGATGCCATGGTTATTGAAAAATGTTATTCGATAAATTTGTCGTGTTCTGATGACGTGGTATGTGAGAGACTGACATTTATATTAAGACTTTGTGGTGTTTTTAGATTAATTATGTTGGAGCAGTTGATTTGAAACAGTGAGTTGTATGTGTAATTAAGAAATTTGAGTTTATATCTGCACTTTGAAATATGATTTTAGGTGACAGTTAGTAACTCTCTAACCCATCCGGGACCAGGGAGTTACAGTATTTTATATATAATATAAAAAATTAAATATATATATATATATATATACACAACTACAAGTTTGGTTTGGTTCGAACTGGTGTTCTAAATATCAAAACTAGAACTGGGCCAGTTTCTAACTGGTTTGGATTATTATGAACCGGAGCTGGACCATCGGTTCAAATGGTTTTACTGATTCACTATTTTTTTTACAGCCCTACAAATCAATTATAACTTATATACAACTATACAATAAAATAATATTTTTAAAAATTCTATTTTGACTTTTTTCTTATATGCCATGTTTAGATTTAAAATAATAATAATTTATTTCAAAGTTACGTATGAGTAGTCCCTTATCACTACTCTTCCATTTTTATATGTACTTGTTGATTTAGCATTATTATATATTCTTTTATAATAAGAATGGTATAAATATAACTAGTATATTATTAAAGAACGATCTAATTTATAATCTATATAATTAAGATTGGATATAGCATTATATTCTATTTTGGGCAATGAAGTTATATTATCTAATCTCCATTCGGTGGAAAGAGTAATTTTATTTCAATTAGTTTTTCTATGAATTTGTATGCTAGAGTTGAATAACCTTTAGGGCTAGTAATTAGAGCATGTGATTCTATTGTTGTTTTCATCATTTTAAAATGGATATGATAGACAATGTTTAAAGGGTGTGATCCGTTCATCATATGATAATTGCTAGTCTTAATATTCAATAATAATGCATGCGCAATATTGACATCAAATAATGATAAGGAATAATTAGAATAACAATTAAAATAAAGGAGATCTTAGTATAGACTGGATTCTGCTATACTAAATAATGAATCATGAAATTTATAATGGTGTCCATCTCTTTAGCATAATAATATCGAAGCATTTAACCCACTTCTTATAAGTGGTTTGATAGCAACTTGAATAAATTCAATATGAATAAAAGAATATTTGTGGTTAATATGTTGTTTAATAGCTTATTTAGTTAATATTTGTAATGATTCATAATCATTATTGAAACTAATAGTTTTCACAACAATTTTAATTAAATAATTTGTAAGAAATGATCATTTAAAGGAGAAAGTAGATTGTTTATAAATTTGATTTTTTGGAACATGAGTGGAAGGGATATTCCAACCCCTCCCCCTACCCACTAGGTTGGCCTGGGCAAGACATTGGAGCCTATCTTGGCCTAGATCATCCCCTCCTATGACCTGGGAATCTCCAAAAGAATCCAACCCATAGAGATTGTATTAGCAAAAAGGGGATACCTCACGTGGGAAACAAGTCGGGGGGACAGACAGGACAAGCCGACCCAAACAGTCGCCTGTGACACTTAGCATTAAAAGATCTATCTCGGCAAGTAAACAGAGAACACGGATAAGCATCCATTCTCTGACGATGGGGACGAGAAGTGACCGCACCGATCGCCTACCATCGAGATGCCACTCGGGGGAGCCACACCGCATTAATGACGCCACCTTAGACGCCACTCTGCATTAAAGGTCATGACTTGGACAACTGTGGGCATGACGCAGACCCCTAACATATGGTACAGGATGTTCTCCGAAGCCTCGTATAAAATTCATGCTTTAGGTATGAATAACTCTCTCTAAACTCTCTAATCCTCCTACAACATTCTCAAAAGAAGTATTGATTTTGGCATCAGAGGCTACTCGGACTGCCACCGAATCACCTTCGTCTCTGTGATTGCAAGTAGAAAGATCCTGACCCGGGTTGTTGGAGCTTAACCCAAGTATACGAAGCACAATATTAACAATGAGGAATAGTCAATCTTACAAATTTCTTTCAATATCTAATATATTATAATCCTCATGATTAATAGAATCTGAGTCTATTGGAATGGACATTGTAGGTCTATTTGAATCAGATATGAATAAGGAACTCATAAGAACATAAACATTTGGTATAAGGAGAATAGATAGATCGAATCTTGAGGGAACACCATCGGAAACTCTTAAGCTCCCTAGCATTAATGGGCTAACCAACAAATTTTCTTGACTTATAAACACAAGACTTTGATATTCTCTACGAGTCTTCTCCCATTTCCCTTTCTGAAAACTAGTTTTTATATGTAAATGGATGAAAAGGAACGGCTAACGAGTTGTCAAATTGGTCTCTCAAAATTAACACTGCTATAAAACTAGACATGAACACAATACACCCATAGGCCACCCTAGAACCGGAAAAAAAAAAGAAAAAAAAAAAAAAAAAAGAAAAAAAGACGGTGATTAAGGTGTGAACTTAGTGAATAAAAAAAAAAATACTTTATTGAACCCAAAGGCTCAAGATTTGAACCAAATAATGTCCATTCCTTTCCTCGAGGGGTGGCTCTACAGCCACTGTTGGGAGCTCTCATTAGGAGCTCCCGCTAGTACATTTGATCTCTATTTTTTTTTCACATGTATTTTTTTAATCATTTTAAATATTTTTAAAAAAATACAACATCATTAAAAAATATTTCCTTAATCATTAAGTAAAAAAAAAATTAAAAAAAAAAAAAACTCAACGGGAGCCCGTAGCGGGAAGACTAGCATTTTCCTTCCTCCAGAGTCCAAAAGGCAGAAGTTATGCTTATAGAATATCAGAGGACAAAAGTGAAATTAAATTAATATCCTTTACATTGAAGATCTTCAAAAAGATAAAAATAAATAAATAAATAAATATATAAAAAATTAAAATTGTATTCATTATTTTCACACCACACACCACACATAATTTTTTTATTTTTTTTATTTTTATCTCTTATCAAATGTGTGATGTATGAAAGATAAGTAGAATAAATCAATTAGTTTAGGAAAAATAAAATGAAAAAAATAAATAAAATAAAATAAATGTATGTGAGGTGTGTGAGAATAATGACTAGCAAAGCTCAAAAAGATTTGTCCCCTGTCTAAGCTGTCTTATCCCTTTCCCCTTCATACCACTATTCACATAGCAGTGTAAGATAATGTTGTTATAAAAAAAAAAGACAACTTTACGTTGGTTCAAAGCTTCAGATAAAAAGCAACCTCGTATAACACCACTTGTCATACATCTATTGGGATGTCTCCTTTTGAAGCCCTTTATAGGTATGTGCCTCCCAAATTACTTTCATATATTCCTGGAATAACTGCTAATGCAGTTGTGGATACCAATTGAAGTCTAGAGAGGAGTTGTTGTCCTTATTGAAGGAGAATATATAGAAGGCTCACCAAAGGATGAAGTTCTTTGTTGATATGAAGAGAACTGAGAGAGTTTTTGAGATAAGGGATTGGGTTTTCTTGAGGCTTCAACCTTATAGAAAAAAAAAAGGTTGTTATGAGGCATAATATGAAGCAATCACTAAGATTTTATGGTCCAGGTGATTGAAAAGATTGTATCAGTTGCTTATAGGCTGAATTTACCAACATCTTCAAGAATACATCCTGTCTTCCATGTATCATGCCTAAAGAAGAAGTTGGATCAAGGTGTTTCTCCACTACCAGTGTTACCTCCAGTGGATGTGCAAGGAAGACTTCAACTCAAGCCTGAGGCAATATTGAAAAGAAGATTAAAAAAGGTGGGGGAAATCAGACAGCAACAAAAGTATTGTTAAATGGTTCGGAGTACCAATTGAGGACAGCTCGTGGGAACTATTATGGAAGCTTAGGAATCTTTACCCACACCTTGTGGGCAAGGTTCTTTAAGGAGGGGGAAATGTTAGGGCCTTGTAGACAAGGTCTTTAAAGGGGTGGAGATTGTAAGGTGTATGGGATGAGAGGTTGAGTTATGAAGGAATCATGCTGAGAAGAAGGAAGAGAAGCAAAAACGGTGTGCAATGAATAACAAAATTAACAGATTGAAGTTGGGAAACAGTGGGTTTTAGTCCATTAGTGAAGCAGTGCGTTTGGCTTAGAAGGGAATAAAGGCAAATAGAATTCTTAAAGATCATTTTTGAAAGTGTAAGAAGGTTTGAAGTTCCTCAAAAACCTTATTCAAGAATCAATAAAGTGGATTCTTGGTTTCTTTCTTTCTTTCTTTCTTGATCACTTTCTCGTTTTCATTCTTTAAAAAAAAAAATGAAGAGAGAGCCAATCAATTTGAAGCCTACACCACCGAGGGAGGTCAGATAAATGTTTGCTCTTTACACAAATGTTTGGCACGCGAAGAATTCGAGGGAAGGAATATTTTATGGCCAAAATATGATTTGGCTAGTGAGTTTGGTGTTAATTATGTATTTTCTCTTACCTTTTTGCACCCTTTTCTCCCATCCCCTCTATTCACACGTAAAGACTTTTTTCATTTTTCCTTTAGAGAAAAAAAGTTGCAGAATGTACACTATCTCAATAATTTTTTTTTTTTTTTAGTTATTATCCCTCGTTCCATTTTTCTATCCATAGGTAAGGAAGAGAAGAGTTAAATAAAAATTATATCCGTTGAAATAATATGAACGTTAGAAAATTAATGTGTACTTTTTTAATAATAAATAAATATTCCAATTACAATTAGAATTAAAATAAATGAAAATATCAAAATCAATATTTTAATATAATAGTGATAGATTTGAAGAGTTTGTTATTTGGTGTTGTTGAAAAGTGACTAGCTAAATTTATAAAAGTGAACTTCCTAGTCAAAATTTTGTCAAACTTTAGCTAAGCCACTACTAGTGCTCTTAGCAAAATCAAGAATAGAGTAGTAATATACTTCTAGTTTTACGCATAATATTATAGGTATTGAGTGATAGTCTCATTTTATTAGTATTTTCTTTTTAATTTAAATTTCAAATCTTGAATTTTAATATTGTGTTATTTGTAATAGTTGATATAAAAATATCAACTAGTATAAATATAACTTGTATTTTATAAGGAAGTATTAGGATAGTTAATATTAGACTAACCAAAGATTTGATGGCTCACGGAAGTAACATGCGATTATATCACTAAGTGATAGGGTTGGGCAAAACCTTCGCCTGCTCCGATTCTACCCAACGTCCACTCCGATTCTGACTTTAACAGAGTCGGAGTAATCGAAATTTGGAGTTAGAATCGAAATCTGATTTTTTTTAGAAAATATTGTTGGAATTGGAGTCAGAGTCGGACCCGACTTCCAAACTCCGAACTCCTAACTATTATTATTTGTTCACTATTCTGAACCAATTTTAGTAAATTTACTAATTACTTTATACGAAGTTGCTTTTTATTTGAAGCTCTGAATCAACATAAAGTTGTCTTTGTTTTTATAACAACATTAATTTACACTGCTTTGTAAAGAGTGATACAAAGGGGAAAGGGATAAGACAACTTAGACAGGTGACAAAATTTTTTTAGCTTTGCTACTCATCATTCTCACACACCACACACCACACATATTTTAATTTTTTTTCGTTTTATTCTTCCTAAACTAATTAATTTATTCTACTCATCATTCATACATCACACATTTGATAAGAGAAAAAAAAATTATGTGTAGTATGTAGTATGAACTAATGAAATGACATGTTTGCAAGATCTTCTAATACCAAAAAATAGAAGATAATTTATATGGATTTTTCGTCAAAACTAAGTTCATTAAAGAATAAAGTGATCTATATATAACTTAGTAAAGTCACGTCATCCAATCTTGTATTAAATAATCTGAATTAAGTTGTTTAAGTTTAAAAAGAATCTAAAAACAATATTAATAAATATAATAAATTAAAATTTTAAGAGTATGAAACATTTATAACTTTATGATTATATGATTAAACTGTTCTAATCTTATCTTTCAATTGATCTTTATAAGAAAAATATTTGCACATTGATTTCGGTGTAATTGTCTCACACAATTTGGTGGACTTTGGACTTTTATTTATAGAGTAAACTTGTACATAATCTATTATTTACATGATAAGTTATATACACTGATTTTTCAAATATTCAAATGAGATAAGATGTTATCTTTTGCTGCTGTGATTTGCTTTATCTTCATTTGATTGTTGCTGAGCGTTATCTTCACATGATTGTTGAACTTTATCTTTATCTGATTGTGTAGCTGACTTTGAATTGGTTTCTTCTTGATGATGTATTCCAATATGCCCCCGCAATCCCAATGGTAGATCACGTACGTTGAGATTGGTATGTAAGATGGAGAAGTGTGGATTTGGTAGCGGCTTGGTGAGTACGTTGGCTAATAGGTCACGACTGGATAAAAATTGAACTTTGAGTTGTTGAATGGCAACCTTTTCTCAGAAAAATGGTAATCAAGGTCTATGTGCTTTGTTCTAGAATGGAAAGTTGGATTAGCTGTCAGGTAAGTTGCACCAATGTTGTCACAATGTAAGATGGGGGTAGAGATAGAGTTTATGCCAAGCTCGTTTAGTAGATTTTGTAGCCATGTTAGCTCAAATGCTGCATTAGAGACCGCTCTGTACTCAGCCTCTGTGCTCGAGCGTGATACAATTGATTGTTTTCGGGAACTCCAAGAGATGAGGTTTGCACCCAAAAACACACAGTAGCCACTTGTGGATTTTTGGTCATCAGGGCATCTAGCCAAGTCTGCGTCTGTGAAGGCAACCAATTTTTTAGATGAATTTCGTAGGAGCAGAAGACCATGTGTGATGGTGCCTTTCAGATAATGAAGAATTCTCTTGATGGCTGTCCAGTGTGTGGTGCAAGGTTGACGCATGTACTGGCAAACACGGTTGACTGAGAAGAAGATGTCAAGATGTGTTAGTGCCAGCTACTGAAGAGATCCAACTGCACTTCGAAATAATGTGGGATCCTAAGAGAGTCACCATCGAAGGCAATAAGTTTAGGGTTGGAGGCCATGAGAGACGCAATTGGATTTGCAAGAGACATATTACAACAGTTAAGAATTTTTCCTATGTACTGTTGTTGAGATAAAATGATACCTTCAGGTACTTGAACAGCTTCTATGCCCAAGAAATAATGAAGGGTGCCAAGATCTTTTAGAGCAAACTCAAATTGTAGCTGAGAAATGATAGATTGTACTGCCATCAGTGAAGAACCAGTGATGAGAATATCGTCTACATAAACCATAATGTATACCTGTAAGGCAACTGTGTTGTAGACGAAAAGAAAAGAATTGGACATACAGCAAGTAAATCCAAGTGCAAGAAGTCTGCTGCTAATCCTAGGGTACCAAGCCATTGGTGCTTGTTTCAAGCCATAGAGGGCACGTTGGAGCTTGTAAACATGATGAGGTAGTGAAGGATGAGTGAAGCCAGGTGGCTGTGACATATAGACTTTTTCATCCATAAACCCATGCAAGAAGGCATTACTAACATCAAATTGTTGAATGGGCCAACCTGCACAAAGAGCCAAAGACAAAACCAAGCGCATGGTTATGGGGTTTAACATAGGACTGTAAGTTTCTACAAAATCAATTACGGGTTGTTGGTGGAACCCTTTTGCGACCAGACGAGTTTTGAATCTCTCAACCGCAAGGAGACCAAAGATGGCTTAGCGTAAGGCATCCCAGCCTCTCTCCCCGCGGAGTATGGGCCCAGTCTCTCCATAACAAGGCTTAACTCCCAAGGAGCTCCATCCCCAAAGCCGACGGCAGCAAATTTGGACTATATGATTACAACCAAAAATAGATTCTGGTTACGGATTGTTCGTGATACGAGTGATATCTCCCTTCACCCGGTACACTCCCCAGAGCACGCTAAAGGAAAGCTAAAAGCGAAGAAGAAAAAGAACCTAGGAAGAGGAGAAAAACATGTTTGAGGAATTCCATTAACATTATTACAAAATACGAGCAAAGGAAAATGAAAGTACATCAATACATGGGGGAAAATATTCAACTGGCAGGCATGGCACTGGTGGGGTTATCTAAGAGTACGCTTGGGATAAGCTCTTTCCCTATTGAGGCACTTCACTTCAACACCACCGGGTTCCAAGGGAGTCCTTGCACTTTCAGTGCCCTCAAATTGCTTCAGGGATTCAGGAGCACGTGATCTCTCATTCTCTCCAAACCCTACAGATAGCCATGTCTCCACAGACTTGCTTCAATCCTTGCCTCAGTCTACGAGGCCGACGAGAAGATTAGGGAAGCCAAGTGACATGTCTCCACGGACTTGCCCTAACCTTTGCCTCAGTCTACGAGGCCGACGAGAAGATCAGGGGAGCCAAGTGTTGTGTCTCTGCAAACTTTCCTTAACCCTTGCCTCAGTCTACTAGGCCGATGAGAAGATCAAGGGAGCCAAGTGCCGTGTCTCCACGGACTTGCCTTGGTCTACAAGGCCAATAAGAAGATCAGGGGAGTCCTTGCACTTTCAGTGCCCTTAAATTGCTTCCGGGATTCAGGAGCACGTGATCTCTCATTCTCTCCAAACCCTTCAGATAGTTGTGTTTCCACGAATTTGCTTCAATCATTGTCTTAGTCTACGAGGCCGACGAGAAGATCAGGGGAGCCAAGTGTTGTGTCTCCACAGACTTGCCTTAACCCTTGCCTTAGTCTACGAGGCCGATGAGAAGATCAGGGGAGCCAAGTGTCGTGTCTCCACAGACTTGCTTCAACCCTTGCCTCAGTCTACGAGGGCAACGAGAAGATCAAAGGAGCCAAGTAATCAAGAATCATGTCTCTGCCCTGGGTGCAGCTGTGCTCGAGAGCGTCAGGGTCTGGGGGGAGGTCGTGGGGATCAAGGGCTCTTAAGTGTGCCTCGAGAGCTCCTGAGTTGGCCTGAGGGTTCTCTAGAATGTAGTCTCATATCCTCTTGAGGCCTTCACTACATTCGTATGACCAAGCCTAGTCGTGGATGAACATAGTCGACCTCAACTGCCCTTCTAAGCAGGGAACAACTTCCTGAACTTGAGACAGGTCACTCGGTAGATCTTTAATGACCACCCTCTGGGTAGCTAGCCTTTTCTCAGCTCTCTTTAACTCTTCAGATGTTTGGTTAGCCCTTTTCTTCTCTTGGTCGACAGCAGCCTCGGCAACTGCCAAAGAATCTTTCTATCCTTTCAAGGCTTCAAAAAGGGACTGTCAATCTTTTTCCAACTGCTCAAGCCGCTGAGCCTCAGAATCTCGACAGCCCCTCAGGTCAGCATTCTCCCCTTGCAACTGGCTCAATGACTCATCGAGAGCAGCCACCTTTGCAATCAGTTTATCAACTGACCCCTTAGCCAAGATCCTCACAGTCACTTTAGTCAAGACATCATTGCGAGCCAACTCGGCCTGCTCTCGGCTCTTTTCATGAGCAAGCTGGGCTTTCACTAGCTCTACCCCCAGACGCTCCTTCTCCTCCCTCTCCCCTCGAGCACATCGCAAGGCTTTTCGTGCCAACGAGCGAAGGGTCTAGTTCTCTCTTTCAACTGCTTCCTGGCCATCTACAATGAAAGCAGCCAGCCGAGATGCGCTCTGTCACCAACAGAAAAAAAGGTAATAGTCAGTATAGGATTCCTAATCGATACGATGGCAAAAAAGAATAAATCAGTGCGAGTGACCTCTTAAAAGAAGTCCATCAAACACTTGGTCACTCGTTCGAGGGACTCTACCCGAGCTCCTCCCATCGCTGATCGAGGAATGGCCTCCATTGTGCTCTCTTCGAGGAATGGCCGGGTAGTTGCCTCCATATCTTCAACTGCACCCACAACCCTCTCTGCAGGGTGGATGAAGGGTTGGGAGAGAAGGTGGCCCTCGATGGAGGAAGAAAGTTCCTCACCAGGACTTTGTGGCTCCCCTCTCTCACTAGGGCTCCACAGATTCTCTCCCTCGGTCCTCGCCTCCATAGCCATTTCAACTTCAGCAGCAGGCAACCTTGCGACAGGAATGAGAGAGAGAGAGAGAGAGAGCAGTCATCTTCTTAGCAGCAAGGTTAGGAACCACGACCAACTTTGGTTCTATTCCTTCCCCTTCAGAAGCTCTCTCGACAGGTTCCTCGGTCAGGGACACCTGAGCTTGACAACGGAGGTGGGAGAAGCAGGGCCCTCTTGTGACAACTGGACTCGAGGGGACTTGGGGGAAGACATCCTTTCTACGCCTAGGTTGGAGCCTCTTGTGCAACCCTAAGCAACACCCTCGAAAACTTGACCTTCAATGGCAAATTGCGCTGTGGATGGAGAGGAGGGGATCATCTCCATGTTGAACTCAATGAGAGGTTCTACCAGAGTTGACCGATGAGGAGCCGGTTCCAAGAGGGCCCCATAAAAGTGCGTTGAAGCATGTTGGCCCCCCGGGACAACTTGCGCGGTTCCATCGGTGCGGTGGGCCTCGTAGGTACTGTGACGGGCTCCGAAATCAAAGCAGCTATGGAAGGAGGAGTGGTCGGTACCTCTGGGATGGCTGGACTCTCCCCTGCCTCCTTAGTGGATTCGATGGATGGATATATGAGCCTGTCGGTGGGATAAGCACAAATGATGGGGGCGTCGTACTTCAATCAGTGCCGATGACTACCCTAAAGGAAATTGAGGAGGGGACACTGGGCTGCTATCAGCCCTGGCACCTCGAGGACTGCTTCTGAGCCAGGGTGGCTTTGGGTTGCATTTTAGAAACTTGGAAATCTTTAATCCATCATATTAGCAAAATAAGGATGGAGGCTTATGCATGATTCTCATTTGTTATTTTCCTGAGTTTTTAAGGCAAAGTATTTTCCTCACTCTACATTTTTAAAGGCGAATTTGGGCAACAATCATTCCTATGTTTGGAGAAGTATTTTTACTATCAAGAACATTCTATCTCAAGGGTTTATTTGGAAAGTAGGGCGAGGTAATTCTATCAACATTTGACATGAAAAATGGCTCATAACAAATTTGTCTTCTTATTTCTTAGTTGTTGACCCAAATTTACTAGAAGATCCCACTGTTAATGCATTGTTTGATAGTATTCTTTTACTTGGAATGAGGCCCTAATTCGTATTGTTTACCTCCATATGTTACTGCCTAAATAATAAAGATTCCTTTGTCTTTGAGAATTGATGATTATTTTGTGTAGAGTAGGAATAAAAGTTGTGCCTATTTAGTGAAGTCAGGTTACCACTATGCTTTTAATTTGATGTCTAAAGAGAATAGAGCTGAAAGTTCCCATGTACAAGTCAATTCTAATTTTTGGCGAAGGCTATGGAATATAAAGTTATCAAATAAAGTGAAGAACTTTGCGAAAGCATGTACTAATAGTTTACCCACCAAATTGCGATTGTTGTGAAGAGGTATTCTACCCATTGCGACTTGTGATCAATGTAAGATGGAAGATGAAAGTTGTGGTCATGTTATTTATGGATGCTTACATTCTTGGGTCAAGTATTGTTTTTTTTGATAAAATGGATATTACCCTTCATTAAGAGAGGACTTACAAAGTTGACTTGAAAACCAAGCCAATTACAATCGTTAGTAACTTCCCAGTACACTTTCATGACTGACATGGTCTAGTCCAGACAGTAAATCTCTAAAGACCTAGATCTTAGAGAAACTACCACCTCTGTCCAAGACAGAGGTTACGAAGCCCCGTACCTCGACTAAGCAGGGTAGGGTATACCAAACCCCACCAAAACCCGTCAACGTGGAGAGGGGACTACAACTCCATTCGGACCAAAGTCCGAAGGCACTACTTTTTTTAGATTTTTATTTACCTAGAAACTATTACACAAAAGAAACTACAAAGAAAACACTGCACAAAAAGGAAAAAGCAGTGCACAGAGGCTGTTGTGGCGCATGTAGTACACGTGCCACTCTGCGAAGAGAACCGACAGTCGACCTTGGAGATTCCGGACTCACAGACTCTAGAAATGCCGCGCGTGGCGTTGGCAGAGGGCTCCCCGGTGGTACATGAATGCCATGCGCCGAACGATGCCGGAACTTCGACTCGCGCGTGCGGGCTACTCGCTGATCCGTTTGGTGCCGCATTCGGTGGTCTTGAAGATCGGCGGCTGGACAACACCATGGCGGGGCACGTGCTGGCCTGTGGGTGGCGGGAAGACCCAGATCTGCAATTCTCTCTTATTTCGCCTGAAAATATACAAAAACAAAATACTACATAGAAGAGAAGGGAGGGAGGAAGAAGGAGGGAGGAAGAAGGAGAGGGAGGGAGGGAAGCTCCTACCCCTCCAGCCGGATCTGTAAAGGAAGTTTTAGAGAGAAGGAAGAGAGTTTTAGAGAGAGTTTTTAGAGAGAAGGGCCTATTAAGATCGAACCATAAAAAGTTTTCGGGTCTAGTATTATTAGATGCATCATTCATGTGTTATGTGATTGTTAAAATGAAAAAATTAACATTTATATTAATAATTTTAATAATATATAAAATGACACAAAAATACGTCTTTCCAAGAACTTTTTGAGAACTCCCACCATTTCGTCATCCCCAAGCCAAGCGATTTTGCGTTCTCTCCCAAATTCCAAAGCTGCAAACATTGAAGTTTGAAAGTTTTAACGCACAGAGCTGAAAAGAAAATCTCGTGAAAAAAAAAAAAAGTTTGAAAAAAAAATGGGAGGGTCATCGGAAACGAAGTTTTTGCAAGAACTGGTACTGTACGCGGCGAGCGCCGCTCTAAGTTGCTTGGTGTTGTTCGCGGGATTCCGACACCTGGACCCGAACCGAGAGGCCTCGAAGAAAGCGCTCGAGCACAAGAAGGAGATCGCCAAGCGCTTGGGTCGCCCCCTCATCCACACCAACCCTTACGAGGTATGTTTAGATATCTCGCGGCTGTGAATTTGGAATTTTGGCATGTATAGAATTTGAAGAAATTTTGTATTTTTATTCTGGGTTCTTTTGGTGGATTTGGGTTGTGTGTGTGGGATATTCCAAGCTAGGAAAGCATGCTATATTTCTCAGTAATTATGTATTTTGATTATTCGAATTCGAGTTTCCGAGGCCCATTACGGAGTCAATGTTAGGTTTTACTGGGTAATGGCATCGTTCGTGGGATGATAATCTCTCAGCTCTGGGCTGAAGAAATATTTAACAATCACCAATTTACATGAATATTGAAGAATCACGTTTAAATGGGCAGTACTTACCATATATGGTCAGCCGTCAGCAAACCTTTTATTAAGCGGTAATAACATACTTTACGAGGAAAGTTAACATCAAAGTTCATCTTTTTTGCGAAAGATAATTGCATAAAAGAGGATATTCCTTCTTGTTCTGCTAAAATGACTTTACCTATGAGAATGTATAAAAGAGCACGATGAGATAATATTGATGAATAAAGCCAAATTGAATGTGGTAGACTCTTGAATTGCATGAAGCTGTCATCTCGTATACGATTTAAGGAAAGCCTAAGTCACATTTGGGCTTATAATCCAAAAAGACTAGTCAAGGATATAGACTCTATGAGAATCATCATAAAAAGCAAAAACTTCATCCCAAGCAATATGAGATCCTATTTACTACATTCTCATACTAAATCCGAGTTATAACAATATTTTTCTACTTAAATATTTGACTTATTCGTTTGGTCATTCCTTTGTAGATATCACGGTTCAAGCTTCACATTTCTTATTAGTGTTAGTTTTGATACCATTTGTAAGGATCCAAGGAAAGACCAAGTGATATCTGGATCTATACTCCAAAGGGATTGGTCAAGGTTGTAATTGGAGCTCCTTAGAATCACCATAAATTGCAAGAATTTCTCCCATGTGGGGCGATCCCATTAACAACTCTCTTGTACTAAATTCGGGAAACCCTAGGAGTTGGCTCAAGTGGTAAGGGCCTGCCTTGGTGGTATGCTCCATTCAAGTCTAAGGTTTGAGTTCTCTTGGATGCAAACAATTTCTAGGGGCCATCAGATTGGGAGAACTTCCCCTTGAATTACTTGAGGTGCACTTCTGTTGCAAGTTGCAATTTTCTTTAATGGCTCCTATCCTAGTGATGGGTTTTAGCAAGCACAAAGCACATATTGCTATGGAATGCAACCATTTTAATTGGCTAAGGCATGAGATTTTAGACAGGAAAATACTTTCTATTGAAATAGAAATGACCTTGTAAGGATTCTCTATTGCTTAATGTGGGTTAGGATTTAGGCATGCTTGCAGAGGTGAATCCACTTGTTAAATTTGTGTATTCTTTGGTAATTGAATGCATGTGTGTCAACACTTGCATTAGGAAGATATTTTTTTTATTGGCACCAGGCGTCTAAGAACAAAGTCCTGACTAATCTTGGGGGCACACAGGCCCTCATCAAGGAGTCTCCCACAAGTGCATCTCGGGAAATTCAAGGGGAAGTTTCCCCAGTCCAGTGGCCTCTAGAAATTGTTTACACTCAAGATGATTTGTACCTTAGACCCATGGGAGCATTCCACAAAGACCAAGGCTTTTACCACTTGAGCCAACCCCTAGGGGTTACTTGCATTAGGATGATAATATAAAGAATGGAATTTGACCTTTTAATCAAATCTCCTTCCAAAAGACTATTTGGCTTTTTTAGTACATGGAGCTGTATATATAATGTCTCGGATTTATATGAGAAGGTGGTGAATGTGATTTCATATTGCACTTATAAAAAAAAAAAAAAAATTGATTTCACATTATATGGGAATGAGAAGTTGTATTTTGATTTGAATGGACTTAAATTATAATATTGATTCGTACTTTTGGAGTAAAATCTTAAATAAATTGGACTTTCCTTGGTTTGTTACAAATTACAATGGTATAATATTTAATCATAACCAGACGAATAAGATTTGAGCCTCGAGTTAGAAGAATGGGACTTGAGCCATGTCAAGTCTCGAGTTGTATCACAACAAAATGATCTGACAAGGACATCAGGCGTATGATTGAGGGAAAATGTAACCTTAACTATTCTTTTTGGAGATATAAGCTCAAATGTGGTTTTGTTTTCTTTGGTATATTTATAACGACTCGAAAAGCTCAAACCATATCTAAGTTTATATTCATAAGGATTAGTTAATGCTACAATGGGAGTTAGAACTTCTCCCTCCCAGACAATGTGGGATCTCATTCATTATATATTCACTATCTTCCTATATATGTGAGGTGTTACAATATGTGACCACCGAATTTCGAAATGGAGACCTAGTTTTGACTTTTTGTTGTATGCCAAATGCTTTTGAGTATTATGAACCAGAATAACGATACATAGAATTAATGTAAAAAGAAGATTCAGAATATAACTTTTTACATGCTTGAATTTGCTTCTTGTTACTTACAGGATGAACGTGATTTCATGCTTGACTTTTTTTCTCTTTACTTACAGGATGTCATTGCCTGTGATGTTATAAATCCTGACCACATTGATGTGGAATTTGGCTCTATTGGAGGACTTGAATCCATCAAGCAAGAATTATTTGAACTGGTTATACTACCCCTACGGAGGCCTGACCTCTTCTCCTATGGGAAGCTTCTTGGTCCCCAGAAAGGAGTATTGTTATATGGACCTCCTGGTACTGGAAAGACAATGCTTGCCAAAGCTATTGCAAAAGAGTCTGGAGCAGTTTTCATTAACGTGAAGATATCAAGTCTTATGAGCAAATGGTTTGGTGATGCGCAAAAACTCGGTGAGTGAATATTGTAATTACAATTCCACTCCTGTACTTTAGGGTTTTCTTCTGCGCTTTCCAAACATAAAATTGAACCAAGTTATTTTAGCCTTCTAATTTATTTCTCATGGTTAGACTCATTACTTATAGGTTGTCAAATTTAGCTTGCCTCTTGATCTCGAAGTGAGCAACAAAGAACACATGACTTACCTGATTTATTCGATTAAATGTGAAAATAATGATTACCTAAGATGGCTTCAGCACTTTTTATTATGGTTTGAAATTATATGAGATGCTGATATTGTAGGTATGTTTGGTTCTTCTGCAAAAATGCTAATTGATTTCTTTTTTGGGTTTGAGATCGTCTTTGATTTTTATTTTTAATTATTTTTGCATTTTTTTTGTAATATCAGTAGAGTGCCCTGCATGAGGAGTATTCAATCAGCGAGTTATATTTCATAGATATAATTTGTTAATTTTAATGTCATCAATTATAATTTCTTCTGACAAGCTACCTAACTAATCAAATGCAAAGAAGGATAATTTTTTCTCCACAGGAGTGTATTGACAATTACGTATCTGCTTAAGGATAGAGATTATGTTACACAGAGTAGTCGTGTCTTTCGGCAAGTGTGGTGGTTTGGTTTTTTTTTTTTAATGGTAAAAACTTGGTTATGTTTTTGGGCAGTTGCTGCTGTATTTAGCTTAGCTTATAAACTTCAGCCAGCTATCATATTTATTGATGAGGTGGATAGTTTCTTGGGGCAGCGTCGTAATACAGATCATGAAGCATTAGCAAATATGAAGACTGAGTTCATGGCTTTATGGGATGGATTCACCACAGATCGTAAGTTTGCAATTAAAACAGCAGCTATATCGTATGATTTTCTCATTAAATATTCAATCATTATAGTGGTTGTAAATAAGATGCATGGTTCTGATCAATTGCATGTAAACAGTGTCTTAGGTTTTGATGATTTCATATTATTCTTGTAGAGAATGCTCGGGTGATGGTTCTTGCTGCTACTAATCGTCCGTCAGAACTTGATGAAGCAATACTCCGGCGTCTTCCTCAAGCATTTGAAATTGGGATACCCGACTGCAAGGAAAGGGCTGAGATACTGAGGGTGATTCTGAGGGGTGAGAGGGTTGAAGACAACATTGACTATGACCACATAGCTAGCTTGTGCGAAGGTTACACAGGTTCAGATCTTCTTGAGCTCTGTAAGAAAGCAGCATATTTTCCTGTCAGGGATCTACTGGATGAAGAGAAGAAAGGGAAACAGTTATCAGTGAGTATCTATCATTTTCTCCTTCCACCCTTTTTTCCTCTTAAAATTGAAGCAATTCTTCTTTCTGGGGCATGTTGGGTATGGTAGAGCCTAGTGACAGCATATGACACATCATGCCATTGGTAATCTTTGAAGTTCGCTAGCATTATGTGGTAAATTATCTTGGGTACTGTATGCAGAGTTTCTTACCTCACATCTGTGTCATCAGTAGCTTTGTTGTCATCAAGTTAATGATTCAAGAGTCTATTTTACCACTGCTCTTGATCGTTGCTCATTTTATCTCACTTTTTACTACTAAACATCATGTTTGTCCTTGGGGTTGCAAATCCAATTATAAGATTTTTGGCAACAGATAGTTGTTTGTATGTCATGAACTAAAAATAAAGGCATAAAGTGACCTTTTTCTGGACACTGTGTGGTTATTTCCATGCTGAACAGGCTCAATTTGTATGGGGTGTAAAGAAAGGTAGGTATGGATAGTATAAAAGTCAACTTTAGTTGCTTATATACCTTTATTACCAAAATTAACATCTTATATGTAGCTACATGTCATCGACGTCTGTTTTGCATGTTACCAAATACCGACTCCGGTTTGTTTCAGGCACCAAGGCATTTGTCAGAGTCAGATTTGGAGAAAGTTCTTGCCACATCACAAAAGACAAAGGTAGTTGCTAGTGAATACACTGGATTAACCTCACAATCACCAGGGTGGTCCAGGAATAGGGAGCCAGGTGATTATCAGGTTCAAGCGGCAATAAATGAGCTATCTAAGCTTGTGGTTTCCCAGATTTTCAACCTTAAATCAGATTCCCAGGAGCCGTGAAGGCGGGGGAAATGCTCACATTGAACCCAAGTGCCCCGAAGCAAATTTGATCTATTGTTTTTAACTGCAACTCTCACAGTTAGTCATAGAGAATTTGCAATACATTTCTGAAATTTGTTAATGGACTGTCATTTTTGGGTGATTTTTTCAAAGTTCCACGCGATTGGAACAATATAATTAGTATAGTTCTGCATCCTATTTTGCAATTTCTAGAAGATAAACGCAAGCAGTGGCTCAAACGGAGATAAATCCTATTTTGCGGTACCAACTATCGGTGGCTCTAGTACCATCCTAAAGCAAAAGATAAATACTACAGCCACAAATAGTTCAAACAAAAATAAATTTATAAATTGACACGGCTTTATATGATACGTTAAATTTATTTTATAATAAATATAGTTTTACAATTTAACGTATTACATTATAACATGTCAATTTGTCAGTTTAATTTTATAGAATCTCTTTGTACATAGAGCATTTCTCAAAGAAAAAATAGGATTTATAATTTTATTTTGTGAAAATCCCTTTAGGCCCAGGGTGGCCACTTGATGAGTACCTTCAAAGTTACTGATTCTCAAAGGCCGTGACATTATAAAGTGACCTTTTCATCAGCAACTGGGATATGTGCAGTTTTAGGCATTAGGCCGATTCATCAAGGATGAGTTATGAGAATTTAAAGGTCAAGAACACCTTGACTTCTTTTTATCTATAACATTTTATTTTCTTTCCCCAATATATAATTCATTAAAATTAATAATCGAAGAAAACCATACAATCAAATTATTAAAAAAAAAAAAAAAAGAGAGAGTAATGATACCCACAAATATATTTCACAACATATGTTATAAAATAAGGATATTTTAGTAAAATGATGTTATTTTTACAAGTTAGTTTACAAAAATAACCTTCATTTTAAAACATTATTTTGTAAAATATTGTGAAAAATAATGTGTATTTATTATAAAAAATTTTAGACATAAGTCTCACACCCTGTACATTACTTAAAAATATATGATATTATTTTTTTATCCTCATATTTTATATTGAATTAAAATATGAAATATAAAAATAAAAAAGTAAAATTATATATTTTTAAATAGTGTGTAGGGATATGGGTTTATGTGTAACACAACTTATGAGAAGAAGGTGAAACGCTTTCAAACTTGCAAAAGGTTTTAATGATAAACCATACTTTATTGGCTGGAACTGCACCAACTTTAAGGAAGAACGCCTTGACACACCAACACTACTTCAACCTTGGGCTTGAAAAGTTATGTACCCCACACCATATGGCAATCCCATGACCGCCAGCTACTTCCCAGAGGGTCCTTCATCATTGGCAGCGGTTGCAACTCTCTCGCCAAATGAGCTTAGGAGTTTTTGACAAGAAAAATGATAAATGAGTTGGGTTACACGGAAGGCCAACGTACCTACATATCACTTCAAAATATATAATTTTACATTTTTATTCTTATATTTTATATTTTAATTTAATATGAAATATGAGGATAAAAAAGTAATATCATATATTTTTAAATAGTGTACAAGGTGTGAAGTTTATGACTAGAATTTTTCTCTTCTCACATTCTTTAACTACAAAGGCATGCATGCAGGACCACATGTTATATGTCAGTTAAAATGTAATCTATAAAAACATTAAGAAGTGATTTTCGGTTGGTCAAACTGAGAGATCACAAATTCAGATCAATATTTAGCAAAGTCAATGTATTGATACCATTCTTATGTAATCTATAAATAATATGAATAATATTATATAAAGTTTTAAGGTGTGTAAATTGTTTCGTTTGTTTTTACAATTCATTTCAATTCATCTCATCTAATCATGACAATTTTTTCAAATTCTCACACAAAATAAAATAAACAATTCAATTTTTTCAAATCTCAAAGCAAAAATAATATTAAAAAAATATATTTTAACAATATTTTATTCAACTTTTAACTTCAATTTCTACTCATCTTATCTGCAAAAACAAAAGAGGCAGTCAGAAACTCATCTCATCTCATTTGCGAAAACAAACGAAGCCTTAGATTTCTCCTACTTCTTTCAATGGGAGTACACACTCTAAGATTGTTTACCATAACCAATTGTCACTTGAACTTAAATTTACCTGAATAAAAAACAAATTTAGTCCCGGTCTAGCAAACAACTATATCAACAAGATGAAGTACCAATTGCCAATTTAAATCATGATTCATTTCATCTGCATAATTAATTTAGTTTGAACCAACAAAATTTATAAATATTATGATCATATCACCTAAGTCAAACAGTATTCCATCAAACCAAATACTTTGTAGCCAACCAAAAGAATTTCAACCTTAGCATGGAGATTTTCTATTAGCATGGGGATTTTGGTATAGAAGAAATAAGATGCTGCATGATAAGGTATCTCTGACTCCTACTCAAGTGATTGAGCATGTGTTATCTATGCTAAAACTTCACAAGGAACTGAAATCCTCTCCAAGCTTAAAGCTGACAACTTATATCAGTTGGAAACCTCCCCTTGGGGATTTTCTGAAACTGAATGTTGATGGAACTATGTTATTTGACTAGCATAAGGCAGGTGTGGGTGTAATCCTTAGGGATATTAATGGAGATGTTGTAATGGCTGCAAGTAAACTGGAACATGAGGTTCAAGACCCAGAAACTGCTGAACTTCTTGTCATGTTTCGTGGATTACAGCTATGTGCAAGTATGGGCATTGTGGATATTATATTGGAAAGTGATTGTCTTCTAATGATCCAAGAGCTTCAGAGTGCAACAGAATCTCTTTCCTCTCAAAGGGTTCTCATACAAGAAACAAAAATGCTTATGAGTTTATTCTAAATATACACAATTCAACATGTGAATCGAGAAGGGAATCAAGTAGCCCATAGTCTTACTTGATATGTTAGGAATGTTGAAAACATTGAAATGTGGTGGGACAATGCCCCTTATATTGTTTCTCCGGCTATTTGGCTTGACAAAATAAAATTTTAATGTTTCCCTTTTAATAATACGATGATTTCCTATAAAATAAAATAAAAGGAAAAAAAAAATTCAACCATGGTGAAATTCTAAACTCTATGAGATTCAATTGAGACCATGCTTAATTCTAACATAAACTTTTATAGGAAGAGATGTTGAGTAATATTAGATGATAATTTTGTAAATAATAGTAAGATAGTTTGTAAATAGTAATAAGATAGTTTGAGTTAAGTATTTTGTAAGTTTTGAGAAATGAGAATAAAAAATTGAATAAAAAATATTATAAAATTAAAATATTGTTAGAATATAGTTTTATAATATTATTTTTGTTTGAAAATTTAAAAAAGTTGAATTATTTTTTATTTTTGGTTTGAAAGTTTAAAAATTTTGTAATGATTAATTTAAAAATCTTATATTTAAATTATATTTAAAAATAATATAAGATGAGATGAAAATTTTAAAATAGAATCTGTTTCCAGAAAACATGACGTATCAAATGCTAATATGAGAAATCTCTGTACTTCCACGAAACGGGATTCTACCAATCAAAATCGTTGTCAGTTTTTTTTCCTGGTGCAATGATCATGGCAATAAGACAATTATATATCACACTAACCGTTGTATAGATCAGCTTTCCCAAAACAACTTTATAGGAATAATATTTATGATCATGAAAGATGCCGATTGGGACCTAGTCCACTTGAATATCTTGTTAAAATTTTAAAAATGATATTTGTAATCATAAATTACGTAAATACAGTACATTTTTTTCGAAAAAAAAAAAGTAAATATAGAATTTAAATAAAAAATTAATTTTTAATAATAAATCACACTTTTTTTTTTTAAATGTGCATGACAACATAATATCTAGTATTTCTTTTAAAAATTTACTTCTCAGGATTTATTTTGGCAACTGAAATGTCAAAAATACGTAATTGTATGATGGAGAATTAAAAGGTAGGGACCAATTAAACGTTTGAATGGTTAGGTAAGACTATTTGCAAAAGACAGAAAAGAAGCTGCGGATGGAAAACTTCAAAATTTCAGTTTACTTGTTCAAAGCAAGCAAACTTTCAAACAGATCCAGCAACCAATGCGGTGTGGCTTTTGCATGTTATCTGCTATGAAACTTCAGCATATATGATCATGTGTTTCTTACACGTGAAATTATGGCTGTGCACACATTTAAGAACAAAGACTTTTGTTATGCTTACATCATCATTTTAAATTTTACTAATAACTCATTAGAGGTAATATTCCTTTTGATGCCGTAAGATATTGTGTTAATAGTAATGATTTGTGAATAGTAATAAAAAAATATTTGCTATGTTAGATGTTGAATTGATTGTAAATAATACTTCATGTATCAAATACAACTTAAGGTCTCGTTTAGATATTGAATTGAGTTTAATTTTTTAAGAATAATAATGAGTTGAGATGGTGAAGTAAGTTTTGTGAGGTCCATCTAAAATGAATTTAGATGTGTTTGGATATTAAAATGAGTTTAGATGTATTTATAAAAAGTTAAAAAAAATTGTGAATCTTATATGTAAAGAAGTGTTGAGTTGAAAAAAATTATAAATTTTATGTGTATTGAGATGAATGATTTGAAAGTTAAATATTTAAATATTAAATTAAAATTAAATTGAATTGAATTGAGTTAAAGTTTCAAACCGCGGGCCTAGGGTTTGATTTTTTACGGGATATTGATATGCCAGTCAAATCAACAATATTACCTGAGTTTTATGTCGAGGGTTTTACGAGTAACAGGACTCCAACGTGTAATATGGCCCATAATTGCTAAAGATCTAAAAGGTGGGGGAAAAGTAGTAATGATACAAAATAAGATTCAACCAAGAAAGCTATGAACTAATTGAGTACTTTAAACAAAAGTAAGTACTGTTGCTTTAAAATTAAACCAAAAAGTTATAAATCTCAACATCAAACATGTACCAAGCAGCAACTTTATCGACTGGGTGTGACCCCTAATTGCTTAAAAAGCACAAAGGAATAAAATAATAATAATAATAATTAATATTCATGCCAGGAGAATGGGTGGCTTTTCGTTTCAATATAAAAAGATTTTTAATTTATTTTATTTTATTTCATCTTATTATTATAATTTTTTTAAATTTTTATTTAAAATATAATAAAAAATTTAATTTCTTTAAATTTTAAAATAATAATAATATTAAAAAATAATATTTTAATAAATAAACAAAAATTATTTATAATAATAATATTTTAACAATTCATCTAATCTCACCTCAACAGGAGGTATTAAACAAACAGAAGTTGTTTAGTTTCAAGAATCAAAACACAAACCCCTTTTGCCTTTTGGTCAAGACCATTGAATTATGTTCCCAGATGTTCCTCTTTTCAATAATCAACTCCTCATAATGGTCCTTAGTCAGTGGTCATACATTCACAGCCAAAGCCATGCAAAAATGTCTAAAATCTCTCTCTCTCTCTCTCTCTCTCTCGCATCTTCTGCCCGATTTTGACCTGTTAAAATCGAAGGATCTATCAGGATATGAATTCCCGCTACCCCATTAAAACACCCCATTTCTCAGGCTCTAGCTCAGTTTTCATTCTTCACCACCCATCATATTCTTCCTTTCATGCCTCATCCCTTTTTCTTTTCCTCTCATCGATCACACCCAAATCACCAGATACAAAGAAATTAAGAAAGTAAAAACTCTTCAATCTTTGCATCTGTAAGCCTAAGCCTTTGCGGTAATATATTTCACAGTTTCTGTAGCTTTTATCATCGATCATGTTTCTGGGTCTTTTCTTGGCTATGGTTTCTTCCCTGATAATACTTAGGTTCTTGTACAAGACATCTATATTTCACATTTTCTTGAAATGGTGGCGAGGTTTTGAAGACCAGTTTCACGTATACCAGACCTACAAAATTCCACAGTACAACGAGCATTACCAAGAAAACCAACTCTACCGGAAGATTTCAGTTTACCTGAATTCCCTGGTCTCCCTCGACGACTCCGACCTCACGAACCTGAACCTGTTCTCGGGTTCCAAATCCAACGAAATCCTTCTCCACTTCGACGCCAACCAGATCGTCTACGACACATTCTTTAGCGCCAGAGTGTCGTGGACGAACGAACCTGAAAGAGATGATGATGGAAACGGTAGGTCCTATGTACTCAAGATAAGGAAGAACGACAAGCGTAGAGTTCTACGCCCGTACCTACAGCATATCCTTTCGGCCACGGACGAGATCGAGCAGAGGAAGAAGGAGATTAGGTTGAACATGAATTTGGAAGGGGGGAATGGACGGTGGAGATCGATTCCCTTCACGCATCCGGCGAGCTTCGACACGGTGGTGATGGACGCTGATTTGAAAACCAAGGTCAGGTCCGATCTCGAGCAGTTCCTCAAGTCGAAGCAGTACTACCACAGGTTAGGTCGCGTCTGGAAACGGAGTTATTTGCTGTACGGTCCACCCGGCACCGGAAAAACCAGCTTCGTCGCGGCGATGGCGAGGTTCCTGTGTTACGACGTCTACGATATCGACATGTCCAAGGTCTCGGACGACTCTGAATTGAAGACGCTCCTGCTGCGGACAACGACCAAGTCGCTGGTCGTGATCGAGGATCTAGACCGGTTTTTCGCGGGGAAACAGACCGCGGTTAGCCTGTCGGGGATGCTGAACTTCATGGACGGGATTGTATCGTGCTGCGGCGAAGAGAGCGTGATGGTATTCACGATGAACGTCAAGGATCAAGTCGATCAGACGGCGATGAGGCCCGGGAGGATCGACGTTCATATAGAGTTCCCCACCTGCGATTTCTCCGCGTTCAAGAGTATGGCGAGTGGTTACTTGGGGGTGAAGGACCACAAGCTGTTCCCTCAGGTGGAGGAGGTCTTCCAAACCGGGGCGAGTTTGAGCCACGCCGAGATCGGAGAGATCATGATTTCGAACCGGAATTCGCCGAGTCGGGCGTTGAAATCGGTCATCGCGGCGCTGCAATCCAGCGGCGACGGGAGGGGAGCGATCAAGGCCGGGCCGAGATTGAGCGGAAGTAGTTCCGGTCGGTCTGTGGATGATTCGGTCGAACCACCGGCGAGTGTGTTCTGCCGGGAGAGCGTTCACACAGTGAGAGAATTTCGCAAACTGTACGGACTGTTGAAGATGGGAAGCAGAAGGAAAGAGTCGTTGGATTTGAGTTCAGTTGAGAAGGACAAGGAAGGCTCACGACATAACGTTTAGTTATTTTTTTCCCTCAGCGACACGACGTTTAATTGTTTAAACTTGGTCCTTCATGTTTATCTATGAAGCTCCAAAACTTGGAGATTTTTCCCCTTTTTTTTCCATTTCTTTGTAAGAAAGATTTATTTTAGTCCAAAATGCAAAAGGTAGTTTTTTCATCATAATGTAAAACTTTTCATACCAATTAAATTTTTATGTGAATAAATTGTATATGCTAAGTGTTATGAGGTGGCTTGAATTCAGATTAAACAGTGTATGTGTCGTAGGTTCGCTCGAGCGGAGGTTCACTCAGCTCGAGCGAAGTCAGACAGAGAGCTTCGCTCGACATTCGCTCGACACTCAGCTCGAGCGAATTCAGACAGAGAGCTTCGCTCAAGTATCGCTCGACATTCAGCTCGAGCAATATCTAAGTCAGAGAGCTTCGCTCGACCCTCGCTCGACACCCAGCTCGAGCGAGTTCAGGCAGAGAGCTTCGCTCGACTCTCGCACAACTGTTGGCTTGAGCGAAGTGCAGAATATCTACGTTCGCTCGACACTCGCTCGACGTTCGCTCGAGCCAATGTTCACAAAAGTGAATTCTCACTTTTCCTATAAATATCAAACGGCGCCCATTTCTCTTCCATCTACTTCAGAATTCATTTTTGCTCTTGTTTTAGTGTTTTCTTGAGAGAGAAGTCTAGAGAGAGTTTGAGAGATAACTTCCTTGTGAAGTTTTGTTGTATTGATCTGTACTCCATCTCTGTTGATAGTGAAATCTTCGATACCGACCCCACCAGTGGACGTAGACTCATTTTGAGTCGAACCACTTAATTCTTGGTGTTCTTTCTGTGTGATTGTCATCAATTTCTTTCGTTTAGTTCCGCTACTATACTTCGAGTTAGTCTTAGAACAGTTATTCCCAACACTAAGACATGATTGAACTCTTTTTATATATAATCATTAATCAGTAAAGAATATTTAATTTGAGCTCATCGAGTTTTCTTTCCAAGCTCTTCCATAGAGTCATCTTTTGGCAAGGAAAAAGTCGTTAGTTTAGAATTCCTTTAGATGATGAGATGAGATGAAATAAATAAAATATTATTTTTTAATATTATTATTATTTTAAAATTTAAAAAAGTAAATTATTTATTATATTTTATACCAAAATTTGATAAAATTATAATGATAAAATAAAATAAAATAAAATGAATTGAGAATATTTTTATATCCAAATCGAGCCTCAAGTATGATTTTCATTGTAATGTCGTTATGCTACTCTCGTAAATGCAGCATTAGGAAAAGTTAATCCCAACGAATTGTATTTTTATTTGCAAATACTTGGGTCTTTTACCAATGAAAGCGGATCTTGTTGTTATTACTTTTTGTTTGCAACTAATATGTATGACCGTTGCAAATACTTGGCCTTTTACCAACGAAAACAGTTCTTTGCAATTATCTTTTATTCACAACCAAACTGGCAAATGTATTTTTTGCAACAAATTAAAGTCATAGCAAATATATTTTTTGCAACAATAATTTAATCATTGCAAATATTTTATATTCTAAAGTATTATAAACTCGTTGCTGAAAGTTCAAATCCTAGCAGAGAAAAGAGATGTAACCCTGGTAGAGAAAAGGGACGAAGGGTTTGGAACCTTTTGGAATAAAACCTATGTTTATTGAAGGATTGATTCCGTGTATGTGTGTTTTGCAAAAATGAAGTGAAGTACAATATTTATAAAATGTACAAATAAACTAATATAAACATGTGACAAGCACGTGAAACATAAAATAATTCATGATACCCCCTTTAAGATGGAGAGTAAATAGAATGTACTCTCATCTTGGTTATTAAATGATGAAATTGTTGATGGCCAAGAGGTTTAGTCAGCACATTAGCAAATTGATGATGAGAAGCCAAATGCAAAGTCTTATTAATGCCAGCTTAAATTTTGTCTCGAATGAAATGACAATTCAATTCGATGTGTTTTGTTCTTTCATGAAAAACTGGGTTGACAGCAATATGTAAGGCATCTTGACTGTCATAAAAAAGTTGAGCACTATTAGTATGTGAAATACCAAAATCAAACAAAAGAGTAAGAAACCAAATAATTTCACAAGTAGTAGAAGCCATGGATCTGTACTCAACTTCTGCTGAGAATTTGGAAACAGTAGACTATTTCTTTGTCTTCCAAGAAACCAAAGAATTCCTAAGAAAACACAATAACCATTGGTAGATTGACGGCTGTTAGTGCAAGAAGTCCAATAAGAATCAGCAAAAGCCTTAAGGGACAGAGAATTGGCAGTTGAAAAAAGATGTCATGACCAGGAGTGCCCTTTATGTATTATAAAATTTTATAGGCTACTTGTAAATGCGGCTATCTTGGCTACGCCATGTATTGACTGAGCCTATGTACAGAATATGACAAGTATGTCCGTGTCAATATAAGGTAAAGAAGTCTACCTACAAGTCTACGATAGATAGTAGGATCAGACAATAAATCTCCTATCTCCTTACTCAACTTAATATTTTGCTCTATTGGAAAAGAAACAGATTTAAAGGCAAGAAAACCAGCATCTTGAAAAATTTTCAAAGAATATTTTCTTTGAAACAAAGAAATACCAGCAGGAGACCAAGCCACTTCTAAACCAAGAAAATATTTGAGCTTGTGATTAAGCTGAGTTATTGAATATTTATACATCTAGAACCTATATATTTAAATTATTTCATTACATTATTATTGGTTATAAATGGAAAATGATTAAGATGCATAAATCTGAGTTGTGATTTATATTATTAATTGCATAGTTTATGCTTAATTTTATAACTTATGATTTAATTGGATTATGTTCCTTCACATGCACGCTGGGCAACACACATATGCATGCTGGGCAACACACATGAGAAAGGAAAAAGAAACAAAACTCACGCACGCCACGCGGAAAGGAAAGGAAAGAAAAAAAAAATGAATGGCTTTTTAGGAAAAAATCGAAGGACGCAGCAGGGTTTTTATTTCTTTTCTTTCACTTTTGGATGCATCACGTAGAGACTAGCATCGCAGGTTGAAGAACCTCTAGGGATCCAATTGCTGCTCCAGCTTTCTCCTCCACTGCTTGTCACCTCTATCTTTATTCATTTGGCTTGCTCTTTCAACTCTCTACTATTTATTTAATTTTAGTTTAAAGTTTATGATGTATTTTTGAAATATTTGGCTTAGACCTTTAGGCATTTTATTTGCTATTTATTTTACTTAATGTCATTATTTTTCTTGCTCTTTTAAGCTTTCATTTAATAGTGATTACAATTGCTATGGATTGATTTTAAGAATTTGTGATTTGAATACAAGGATGAACCCTGGAATCTTGATTTTGGGGCTTTTCAATTTTCAGCTTGTATTTTGTCAATTATTTTCTAATCTAATTTAATTTGTAGCTTAGTTTTATGGAAAATGATAGGGTTACTACCATCTTACTACTCGTTTTATATTTGATTTTTTGATTAATCTTTTATTTTACTTAATGGTTAAGGAAGCGACTATTAGTAAAATTATATCTTTTTTAATTTTTTCTTAATAGTTAAGGATGTTAAAAAAATACTTAAAAGAAAATGATAAAAAAATAAAAAATTTGAAATGAACTATGAGTAGTAAATGGATAGTAATAGGGTAGTAACCCTATCACTACCCTAGTTTTATTAATCTCTTAGTTCCATTACATATTAGATTAATTAAAACTTAATTAGAACTTAAATAATTTTAGTTTTATTATTTAATTTTCAGATTAATTAAGATTTTTTAGCTTAATTGATTATTAATTTTAATTTGTTAGTTTTTTACATTTCATTTCGACACTAAAAAAAATCTAAAAATATGAATCTAGTCCATGACTAGTGCTTTTTTTTTTTAATTCTCGTTGCGCTCTAGCATTCATTGCACATACCACCACTTTTATTTTCTCTTTGTAAATATTTTCACCAATTTAAACGTGTTTGATTTTAAGTAACTTTCATTGAGGAGACGATTTATGGATTTATTCTTACTTATTAAGCGACATCCTCTTGCACTTGGGACAGCCTTTGTGCTGCTCATTTCTTAGTGAGTCAAGTTTTTAGTGCCGTTGCCAGGGAATAGTTGTTTAACGTAAATTTAAACTTGTTATTTTTATTTTTATCTCAAATGTTTCTTTCATTATATTATCTCTGATTACATATTTCATTTGTCACATACTACTCAATCACTTGAATCTTACTTATGATATTTGGACTGATGTTTCATGTTATGGATGAGAGACATTCAAATAGGTTGGTTAGAATTACATCAAGCACTGATAGTAGTATACACAGCCCAGATATAGATAGCTCTTCTGTTTTTTCTATAGACGAGGACATTGCAATTGAACAAACCATGGCTGCACCTGCACCACGCACTCTCAAGATTATTTGCAGCCCACATGCACCACTACACCATCATACATTATTTTACTTGATGATACACCTAATTTTTCTATTAAATATGGCATGATGTCAGTGATACCTCAATTCCACTGGATAGATTTTGAGAGTCCTTATCAGCACCTGACAGATTTTGAGTTGGCCTGCACTACTTTTATCAATAAAGCTATTACTGATAAATTTATTAAATTTCGTCTATTTTCTTTCTCTTTAAAGGATAAAGCAAATATTTTGTTTAATTCTTTGAGACATAATTCTATCTCTAATTGGTCTAATTTGTAGCGTGAGTTCTTACAAAAAAAATTCATTTTCAGAAAACTCAATATTTACAAGAGCAGATCAATTAATTCAATAAAAAATCTAACACTTTCGAGGCCAACTGGGAAAAGTTTAAGAAATTGGTGAACATATGTTCACATCACGATTTTGAATCCTGGAAGTTGGTGAATTATTTTTACACTAGTCTCACTCCAGAATGCAAGCAGTTTGTTCAAATTATGTGCAATGGATAATTCTTTAGCAAGGAACCTGATGAAGCATTGTCATTTTCTGACTATCTTGTTGAGAGCGCACAACAATGGAACACTCGAATTGATCGAGTTTCATTAACAGCACAGCCACTGAGGGCTATTTCTGGTGGGGGCAGATATGTACTTAAAGAAGACATTGACGTTCAAGTTGAATAGCTGCATTAACTAGAAGACTGGAGGTTATGGAGATGGAAAATGTGAAGGCTGTGAAAGCAGTAGAGGTATGCTCTATATGCACTGATTCGAACCACATGACCCAAGATTGCCCGATTATGCCAATATTTCAGAAGAGTGGCTCTGAGCAAATGCAATCAGCAAACTAGGTTAACAAAGCACAAAATTAGCCTTTCTCCAATACATATAATCCGAGGTGGAGAAATCATCCAAATTTTTCATGGAGGAATAATCAGCTTGGCCGGTCTCCACCACCTTTTCAACAACCATTTCACCAGGCTGCTCCTCAGCACCAATATCAACCATATTAGAGTTTTCAGAGCTATCATTTTGTAGCACCTCTAGGATTTCAACCTCATATAGCTGCACAGAGTTCTCAGCCTCAATCATCTACGAAGAAGTCTCTAGATGATAGTATGACACAGATGGCCAATACACTTCAGCAATTCATGCATATTCAAGCCACCACAAACAATCAGAAGATTCAGGCCATAGATGACTTATGGGGCACCATCAATAAAACGAGCACGACATTGAGCACTCTAGAGAGAGGAAAATTTCCAGCACAGCCTCAGCCTAATCCTCTTGTATACCGGCAACAACCACAATAGGTACATACTATCTCAAGAGATGTTATTGAGACAGCAAAGATTATTCTTACTTTGAGAAATGGAAAAAAAAGTTCCCCAAGTAAAGATGACTATTAACAGACAAGTAGTTGCTCCTACACCTAAAGATGTAACATAGACTGATGAACCTGAAAAAGAACCAGAGGTAGTGAGACTAGAGTCAAAGAAGCTTGTGAGTGCAGATGTTAAAACTAGTAGGGGTACCAACCTGTAGTTCCCTATCCTCAGAGATTGGCAGCTGGCGAAAAGAACAAACATCACATTGAGATTCAGGAAATCTTCAAGAAAATAAAGATTAATATTCCACTCTTGAATGCCATACAACAAGTTCATTCATATGTAAAATTTTTGAAGGACTTATGCACAGTGAAGAGGAAGTTGAATGTAAAGAAGAAAAATTTCCTAATGGAGCAAGTCAGTGCATTGATATTGAGCGAGACTGCTCAGAAGTTCGGAGACCCTAGCTCTCCCAACATTTCTATTATGATCAGTGAGTCACGCATTAGGAGAGCTTTATTTGATTTGGGGAGTAGTGTGAACTTATTACCGTTTTTAGTATATGAGTAGTTGGGATTGGGTGAGCTGAAAAAGACCTCCATCATGCTACAGTTGGCTGACAGATCAATTAAGGTATCGAGGGGTATTGTAGAGGATGTGCTAGTATAGGTGGAGAAATTTTATTACCTAGTGGATTTTTTAGTTCTCGATATGCAGTAACCAACCTCCACTATTTACCAAGCTCCTTTCATCCTTGGAAGACCATTTCTAGTTATGTCAAATACTTTGATTAATTGCAGAAGTGGAGTTCTGAAGTTTACTTTTGGAACATAGCACTTGAGTTGAACGTTTTCAATGCTTGCAAGATGCCAACACATTTTGATGGCATAAGTGATTTGAATGTTGTAGAGAGTTTGACACCAGCAGAATTTATTTGCTCAAATTTTCCTTTCTCTGATGATGATTTCATTTTTCAGACACATGAATTTTTACTTGATGAAAAAACTGACCATGTTGATGAAAATATCCTTGAATTTTTGGATTGTTTTGCATATTCTTCTTTATCACTTGAAGTACAAATTGCAAGCACAAAATGAAAACCACAGTTTGAAACTCTACCACCACCAAACATACTTAAATCTTCAGAGGAAGGAGTTCCCCAATTAGAACTGAAACCTCTTCCTCAAGATTTAAAGTATGTGTTTCTTGGTCCTGAAGATGACACTTTTCATGTGGTAATTTCCTCAAAGTTAAATCAGAAAGATGAAACCCAGTTGATTAAAGCCTTAAGAAAGCATCAAGACGCAATTGGTTGGACAATAGCCGACATCAAAGGTATTGATGCTGCTGTTTGTACCCACAGAATCCATCTTGAAGACGATGCTAGACCGGTTTGTGGTGCTCAACGTAGGCGCAATCCTACCATGAAGGAAGTTTTCAAAGAGGAAGTGCTTAAGCCGCTCGCAGTGTGTATCATTTATCCCATTTCAGACAGTAAGTGGGTAGCCCAACTCAATTGGTACCAAAACAATCTAGTTTAACTGTTGTTCAAAATGATAAAAATGAGTTGATTCCAACTAGAATCGTTACTAGCTGGAGAATGTGCATTAATTATAGAAAACTTAATTCAGTCAGTAGGAAAGATCATTTTCCTTTACCATTCTTGGATCAAATTTTAGAAAGAGTGACTGGTGATACATTTTATTACTTTTTGGATGGATATTCTGGTTATTATCAAATTGTTGTAGTGCCCAAGGACTAGGAGAAAACTACTTTCACCTATCCTTTGGGCACCTTTGCTTTTACCAGAATGTTTTTTGGTTTATGTAATGCCCCATCCATCTTTTAGAGATGCATGATGAGTATTTTTTTTACATGATTGAGGATATTTGTGAAATATTCATGGATGACTTCTCTATTTTTTGAGAAATCTTTTGATAGTTGTTTATATAATTTGACACGTATTTTCCAGAGATGTGAGGAAAAAATATTTTACTTAATTTTGAGAAATGTCAATTTATGGTTACTCAGGGCATTGTCTTGAGACGTATTGTTTCTTCTAAAAGTATAAAGGTTGATAAGGCAAAAATTAAATTAATATCCAAACTTCCTATCCCTAGGACGGTTAAGAATATTCATTCTTTTCTTGGTCATGCTAGCTTTTATAAATGATTTATTCAATAGTTCAGTTCTATTGCAAAACCTTTGTGCACTCTTTTACAGAATGATATTGAATTTGTTTTGATTGATGAGTGCCAAAAAGCTTTTGATACCCTAAAAGAATCGTTTACCACCTCTCCTATTATGCAACCCCTACAGTGGGACATTCCCTTTGAAATTATGACTGATGCAAGTGATTATGCGTTGTGTGTTGTTTTGGGACAGCTTGTGGATAATAAACATTTTGTGATTTATTATGCCAGTAGAACTTTGAATGATACCCAGAAAAATTACACTACTACTGAAAAAAATTGATTGCAGTAGTTTTTGCACTTGATAAATTTCGATCTTCCTTTCTTGGTTCTCCTGTTACCATTTTCACTGACCACTCTGCTTTGAAGTATTTGTTGACTAAGAAAGATGCCAAACCACGATTAATCCGCTGAATTTTATTACTTCAAAAATTCAACATCAACATTAAAGACAAAAAATGAGTTGAAAATGTGGTAGCTGACCATCTCTCTAGATTGCCATCATCCTCCTCTTCAAATGTCAACTTTCCTCTTGATGATAGTTTCCCGGATGAGCAACTCTTTGTGATTCATAGAGCTTCCTGTATGTTGACATAGTCAACTATCTGGTCATTGAACGAATGCCTTCTGAATAGTCCACCCAAGATAAGCGTCCATTTCTCTCTAAGGTACAACACTTTTACTTTGATGATCCATACCTTTTTAAATATTGTTCGGACCAATTGATTCGAAAATGCATTCCTGATGATGAGTTTTCTTCGGTTTGAGATTTTGTCATATAAGTGCATGTGGTGGTCATTTTTCAGTAAAGAAAACAGTTGCTAAAATTTTGCAAAGCAGTTTTTACTGGCCTTCCATGTTTAAAGATACTTATAATTTTTGCAATGCTTGTGAGCCTTGTCAAAAATTAGGATCCATTAGCAAAAGATACATGATGTCTCTTTCCCATATTCTTACTTTAGAGATTTTTTATTGTTAGAGAATAGACTTCATGGGACCTTTTCCGATTTCCTTTGGAAACAAATTTATTTTATTGGTTGTGGATTATGTTTCAAAATAGGTGGACGCCATCGCTTGCAAAACAAATGATCATCATGAAGTCCTAAAATTTTTGCAATATCTGTTTGCTTGTTTTACCATGCCCAAAGTTATCATTAGTGATGGGGGTTCTCATTTTTGCAACAAACTATTTTCTACACTCATGAAGAAATATGGTATCACACACCGAGTTTCTACCCCTTATCACCCTCAAACAAATGGGCAAGCAAAATTAGCAAATAGAGAGATCAAAATCATTTTGGAGAAAACTATCATTCCTAATAGGAAAGATTGGTCAGTTAAGCTTCTTGATGCTTTGTGGGCTTATAGGACAGTTTTTAAAATTAATTTAGGAATGTCCCCTTATCAATTAGTTTATGGTAAAACTTGTTATTTACCTATTGATATTCAACATCGAGCTCTTTGGACTATAAAATATGTTAACATGTCACTTGATGAAGTTTCAGAGTTGAGAAAATTGCAGATTAATGAATTAGATGAAACTCGTCTGGATGCCTATGACAACACTCAGCTGGCGAAGGAACGCAAGAAAATTCTACATGATCAGAAAATTCATCCCAAGCATTTCACACTTGCCCAGGAAATTCTTCTTTACAACTCTCGCTCACATATTTTTCCTGGTAAATTGAAATCCCGATGGAGTAGACCGTACATTGTAAATAAGGTTTATCCTCACGGGGTGGTAGACATTGTCAATCCAAAGAATGATAATAGCTTCGCTGTCAATGGACAATGTCTCAAGGCGTTTATGACTGCTTTTGATCCAAACGAAGAAATCTTGCTTATGTAAGACCCCAGGGAAGTATCTTGATTTTGATTTTAATTTTGATTTTGATTTTGATTTTTTTCTCTTCCCTTTATGGCTTTGTTTAATTGCATTTTGCCTTTTATATTTATTCGTTGTTTTGCTTTGATTTTATATCACATGTTTGGTTGTCTTTGTTGCTTACTTATTCTTATACACTTTGTTTTCTTTCGTTCAATTCATTAAGGACTATGTCTCTCACTAGTTGGGGTAGCATGTGTGCACAGATTTAAAAAAAAAAAATGCATTAATGTGATGTACATTGATACACATATGATTAGCATACACTCTATTTCTAGTATTTTGTAAAATCTGAACATCTTGGTGGAGTAATTGAGCGGAATCATTTTGTGAAGATTTATTTTCAAACTTGAGCACAGAGCATATTTTTGATGCATTATATTTTGTTGATGTGTAGATTGAAACACCGGGATGCTATACTCATTGAGATGAGACTTGGTGAGATTTTTGTAGAACGAATGACAGGTTTTGAATGACATTTGCACATGCTTACATTTGTAGTGTTCCTCAATTTATTGATCATTGATTTAACATGGGAGAAGCAAACTGCAAGACTACTGAGCCTTTTTTCAAAAAAAAAAAGAAAGAAAGAAAAGAAAAGAAAAAGAAAAAAAGAGATGAAAGCGATTTATGAAGCTTTCCTTAATTAAGAGCTAGAAACAGTTACTCAAGACTTTGGGGTTGAGTGATCAACCTTTAAAAATAGAGCAGGCGTGAAAACTGCTAGTCCCTTGAGTTTTGAGGTAGTTAGAATCAGCAATGATTAATCATAAGGTTAAAAAATCTTATGACAAATCATGGCTAGTAATGAAGAACACACAACTAGTTTAGCTCTACATACACATTTGAGTTCTAAGACATTTGCCTCAATTTTATATGAAAAATTGTTGAGATAGTCTTGGTGGGTATAGCCTTTGGGAGTTGAGTAGTAACGTGTCACTTTTGTAAGAATTCAGAATTGTGTTTAATTGTTTCTATTTGGATTTCATCTTCATACAATATTCATCTCAATTAATTTCCACTATTTTGCTCAAGGATTAGCAAAACACTGGGCAACACACACGGAAAAGGAAAAAGAAACAAAACTCACGCACACCACACGAAAAAAAAAAAGGAAAGAAAAAAAAAGAATGGTTTTATAGGAAACAATCGAAGGACGCAACAGGGTTTTTATTTCTTTTCTTTCACTTTTGGCTGCATCAAGTATAGACTAGCGCCGCAGCTTGAAGAACGTCTAGGGGTCCAACTGCCGCTCCAATTTTCTCCTCCACTGCTTGCCACCTCCATCTTCATTTATTTAGCTTGTTCTTTCAACTCTCTACTATTTATTTAATTTTAGTTTAAAGTTTATGATGTATTTTTGAGATATTTGGCTTCGACCTTTAGGCATTTTATTTGCTATTTATTTTACTTAATGTCGTTATTTTTCTTGCTCTCTTAAGCTTTCATTTAACTGTGATTACAATTGTTATGAATTGATTTTGAGAATTTGTGATTTGAATACAAGGATGAACCCTAGAATCTTGATTTTGGGGGTTTTCAATTTTCAGCTCGTATTTTGTCAACTATTTTATAATCTAATTTAATTTGTAGCTTAGTTTTATTAATCTCTTAGATTAATTAAAGCTTAATTAGGACTTAAATAATTTCAGTTTTATTATTTAATTTTCAGATTAATTAAGATTGTTTAGTTTAGTTGATTCCTTGATTGTTAATTTTAATTTGTAGGTCTTTTACACTTCATTTCAACACTAAAGAAAAATCTAAAAATATGAATCTAGTCCATGACTAGTGTTTTTTTTTTTCTAATTCTCGTTGCACTCTAGCGTTCAGTGCACATGCCATCACTTTTATTTTCTCTTTGTGAATATTTTCACCATTTTAAACGAGTTTGATTTTAAGTAACTTTCATTGAGAAGACGATCGAAAAATTTATTCATAATTATTACGCGACGTTCTCCTGCACTTAGAACAGCCTTTGTGCTGCTCATTTTTTAATGAGTCAACTTGCCAAGGTCCTTAACCTTGAACTTGTCATCAAGTAAAGACTTCAAATGCTCAACAGACTTCAAGTCATTACTAGCCATGAGAATATCATCAACATAAACAAATAGGGCAATAAAAGATGAACCCGTAGTCTTGGTAAAAAGAGAGTAATCAGCTTTGGATTGTTGAAAATCCATATTAAGAATAGAAGCTGAAAACTTTGAAAACCATTGTTGCGAGGTCTACTTCAAACCATAAAATGATTTATTCAACTTGCAAATTTTGGACCCTTTTTAATATGAAAACCAGGAGGTAAAACCATGTAAACTTCCTCAAATAAATCCTCGTGTAAGAAAACATTATTGACATCAAGTTGTGTGAGATGCCAACAAGTCACAACAGTAATAGCCAAAAGAGTTTGAAAAGTAGCAATTTTAGCAACATGGGAGAATGTTTCATAATAATCCAAACCTTCTGTTTGGGTATAACGCTTGGCAGCTAATCTTGTCTTGTAACGTTCAATAGAGCCATCAGCACGATACTTAATTTTATAGACCTAGTTATAGCCTATGGGCTTCTTATCAAGAGATAAAGAAGTAACAGTCCATGTGTTATTGTTTTCCAAGACTGCAATCTCAGCTGACATGGCATCTCTCCAATAAGAGTGCTTGACAACTTGTTGATTGAACTCAGATTCAATATCAGCAAAAATGGACATGAAAAAAGACTTATGTGAAGGATAAAAATGAGTATAAGAAAGAAAGTTGAAAATATCATATTTAGGATGTGAAGACAGAGATGAAGAAGAACCTAATAAAGAAGAACTTGTTGAAAGATCTGATGTGAAATGTGCAGAAGAAGAAGAATTACAATGAAAATTCTGTAAATAAGCAAGGACTCTTCTAATTCTAGAAAATCTTCTCAGAAATTCAGAATGTATTGATGAAGGAGCAGATTGAGTTGGCGATGAATGTGACTAAACAGGGGAAATGGAAGAGGAAGAAGTAGTAGGAGAACCATTTGAGGATGTTTTTGAAGATATAGTGGATGAATCTAAAGTTAAAGATTCATAAGGAAAAACAGTAAAGGGAATTGAAGAAGAAACATGAAAAATTTTAGAATTAAAGGGAAAAATATGTTCATGAAAAACAATATTTTTGGATATAAAACATTGATTGGTTTTAATATCAAGAAGTTCGTATCCATTTATGCCAAAAGGATATTCAAGAAAAATACAAGTACGAGCCTTATAATCAAATTTGGTGCGCGATCTTTGCAAAGTTGATGCAAAACAGAGACAACCAAAAGTCCGTCATTGATCATAAAAAGAAAAAGTTTTTAAAAAACAAACTCAAAATGAGAATTTTTTTATTTAAAAGAAGAGTAGGCAACCTATTAATAATATAGGTAGCTGCTACAACAACATCACCCCAAAAATTAATAAGTAAATGAGACTGAATCATCATTGCTCTGGTTATATTAAGTATGTGCTGATATTTTCTCTCCACAACAGAATTCTGTTGTGGAGTTTCAACGTGTTGATATACTTTTAGAATGAAGAAAATGAAAGAAAAAAATATTGTGCCATGATCAGTGCGTAGTGTTTTGATTTTAAGATAAAATTGTGTTTTACCATCTGATAAAAAATCTAAAATATATATGAAACCCCAAATTTATGCTTGAGAAGATAAAGTCATGTAGCACGAGTTGAATCATCAATAATAGTTAAAAAATATTGTAACCTTCAACAGTAGGAACAGAATATGGACCCCAAACATCACAATGCACAAGATCAAAAGGAGCAGCTGATAGATGAACATTATTAGGAAAAATTAATTTTATTTGTCTAGCTAATGGACAAATCATACAAGGATTGCATGGAACAGTTAATTGTGGAACAAATTTATTCACAAACATCATCCTAGAATTACAAAAATGACCTAGTCTATTATTTCAAAACCCATCTTTAGAGCATTTGGATGAAACTGGACAAGTATATAAAGGCAAATTATCAGGTAAGCAAGCAGTATATGTATTGGACAAAAATTAGGTTTAGAAATAAAAGAGTCTGATTGTTACAATATATAAAGACCTTCCTACTATCTACCCACTCCAATCAGCCTCTAACGAATCAAGTCCTGAATTAAACAAAAGCCAAAAGAAAACAAGAAGCAACAAGTTAATAAATGAGTTAACTTGCTAGTTGAAATCAATTTGAATTGGAAAGAAGAAACACATAGAACACCATGTAAAGAAAGGTGTTAAGAAATGTGAACAGAGGAAATATGTGTAACAGACAGATTGACCATTAGGAAGCTTAACAGAAGTATTAATAGAATTGGTAATGGAAGAAAAACAATCAATAGAAGGAACCATATGATTAATGGCCCATGTATCTAAGATCCAAAGATTTGAATAAAAAATAGTAGACTAAATAGCAGAAAAAAACAGATTGCATATTATTATGAGAAAAAATAATATCAGAAAATGAGGAATTCGAAACAACTGCATTTACAGCAAGAGAAGCCTCATCAACATTTTTTGGAGAATAAAGCATGGATAGAAGTTGTTGATACTGAGTCTCAGTTAAAGAGAAAGGACAAACAACCGAGGAATTGCTATCATTAAATACAGCATAATTGGCCACAAACTGTTGCTTCTGCATAGGTTTGTAACCTAGGGGAAAACCATGCAATTTGTAACATTTTTCAATCACGTGACTAGTGATTCCACAATGTTTACACACTGATCTATCATTCTTAGAAAATGATTTAACAAATCTGGTTCCATCAGTTTAAGAAACAAATACATGTGAATCAACAGAAGGCAGAGAAACACAGAAAATTTATCTTTGCTATTCCTCTTGTAAAACAAGAGAAAACACTTTATTAAGAAGAGGCAAAAGCTCTATAAGCAAGATCTGTGCACGAGCAGGTGCAAAAGACTCATTCAAGCCCGTCAGAAACTGTAAAACATGCTCTTGTTGAACATAGGAGTTCAACGTACGTACGGCTCCACAAGAACAAGCTTGTAATTAGTTAGTTCATCCCAAAGGCCCTTAAGGCGAGTAAAGTAATTACTCATAGAAAGTTGACTCTGAGAAAAAGCAGAAATTGATTTCTACAAATGAAAAATGAAAGGACCATTTTCTGAGAAAAACATTCCTTAAGATCTGACTAGATCTCATGAGCAATAGTAATGTACAAAACACTAGAAGAAATTTTAGGAGAAACATAGTTTAAGATCCAAGACATCACCATATTATTGCATCGGAGCCATGGAGAAAGAATAGGACTTGTTGAATCTGAAGGCATAGAGATAGATCCATCGACGAAACCGAGTTTATTGTTCGCCGAAAGAGTCATTGCCATCGAATGAGACTAGGCATGATAGTTATTGCCGATAAGAGGTTGAGTGACCAAAAGGACACTGGGACTATCACTAAGGTGAAGAAAGAAATGAGAGGTAACATCCTCTGAAACAGGTTTGTGAGAGGGTGCCATAGAAGGAAAAATCGTCTGATACTATGTAAAGTTTAAATCGTAGCAGAGAAAATGGATGAAACCCTAGTAGAGAGAAGCAGTCGAAGGGTCTGAAACCTTTTGGAATAAAACCTCTGTTTATTGAATGATCAATTATGTATATGTGTTTTACAAAAATGAAGTGAAGTATAGTATTTATAGCATGTACAAATAAACTAATATAGATATGTGACAAGCACGTGAAACATAAAATAATTCACGATAGTTGCAAATAATAGTCATTAGTATTGTCTACTGGCTTGTTGCAAGAAATAGATTTCCAATTAAAAGTTTTCATTGCAACTACCAATATAGACTATTTGCATTCAAATGGACTTTATTGTCATTGATGTTTGTAATTATCTTTAATCATGCTTGTGAACAATTGCGAATGAAGGGACAAGTACTTGCAATAAGCTCTATATACCCATAGTGGCATAGTATTGCATTTAATTCCAGTGCTGATTTTATAGGATGACTTCATATGCATACACATGATATACTACAATGTTATTGCACCATGTACTCGAGCAGACCTTTTACAATACAATCTTACATGATTGCAATATTCTTCCAAGCATATAAACATAAACACATTTATGCACAAGCACATCAATTGGAGACAATAATACATGATGTATTGCAATGTTATTGCACCATGTACTTGACTAGACCTCTTACAATGGAGCCTAATGATTACAATATTTTTTCAAACATATAAACTTAAATACATGTACTGCACAAGCACATTAATTTGAGACTATAATACATGTTCTTTCATTCATTAATTAGCATATTACATTGCACAACCACTCACACCATTTGATTATAGTTCCATCATAATATAAAATCATCATTTCCTAAAGTACACAAAAACATTAATATGCAACTACCCTATATATAATTTGAAGAGCAGTTGTATACAAATGTACATGATGTCTTAACCTAACTTCAAACATAATAGTGAGGCCTCACCAATTGCTTCACAACTACATTTACCTTACATTAACATGGACCAACATTTCAAATTTACAACCACTTAATTACAAATTCATATCTAACACTAAAGTTTTTGCTTAAGAAAACAAAAAGGCTAAAGGTCAAACATGACATACCAAAAATAAGGCTATGCTCCAAACTCAATTTTTATCATTTCCAAAATAACTCTGGCTATATATATATATATATATATATATATATATATATATATATATATATCTAACAAGTGGCTCTGATACCTAATGAAGACTTTTTTCTTGGTTATGATATTTCTAAATGACAAATTCGTCCTATTGATAGAACTATCCAATCTATAAATAAATTTCCTGATGTCATCACTAATAAAACATAGCTACAAAGATTTCTTGATTACTTGAACTACATTGTTGAATTTTATAAAGATCTGAGAAAACATTATAAATCACTGTTTGAAAGGTTACAAATTAGTCCACTGGCTTGGTCTGACTTTCATACTTCTCTTATTAAACAGATTAAAACTCATGTTATGACTATGTCTTGTCTTGGTATTCCTACAATTAAAAGCAACATGGAGTCTTGGTACACACACACACCCACCCATGTACAATTAAAAATATGTCTTTTGGTAACCCAGCCTATTGATTGCTTCCAATTTCTCTCTGAGACTCCATCAATGTAACATTATGTTCATCCATTTTTCATGTAACCTCTGACTCTCCATGACTGCTTGCAACCTGTTTTTCAGTTCCTCACACTTCTTTTTGTACATATCAACTTGTTGTAGTAGATTGTTCACCAAAGGAGAGCACATTGAAGGTTCAGGTACAATCGAACGACCCAATCCTCGAACATACTCAGATCTTTGCCCTAGTAACTTTTTGAATACCTATTTTGCTATATGTTTAGAGGTTCCAGTGGGATCTTTCTTTCTTCATAAAGAAATCATTTGATTCTATAATAATATATTAGAAAATAAGTTACCATTATATATCACAAAATGACTTAACAAGAAAACAAATAAATCAAATAAAAGCATTATTGCTCACATAGTTTTCTTTAGTGTGCTCTATCACAAATGTCCCCTTTTTGCAAGACCACCAACATAACTTTCACTAAGTTTCTCACAATCTCATGCTACAAAGTAATAATAAAAGTATAATTTGTAATCTTGGTATACAAAGATTTTAACCGACTAAAGATGCATAAAAAATGGCATTTCTTAAATTTTCAGCAATTAACCTCACAAAGGACTTTGAACTAGCTACGTGATTTGACCGTGTCTTCTCCCTATTCATCTTGTTTTGGTTGGATAATTTAAAGGTAATCAAATTAATGTAAATAAAAAACTCAATGCCAATTTTAATACATACCAACAAACCAAATGAAAAGCAATCACAGACTTTGGTTGACATGTAAAAAACTATAGCATAAAATATTCATACAAAAATTTCAAGATCACATTCTTTCCACAATTGATTTAAATTAAACTAATTCAATTTGTTAGTTATAGTTACATGAAAGGTAGGAAATATCCATCGTTCACACAACTTCTCCCAAACTAGTACATCAACAATCTTTGAGCATTTAGCCAAGGTTGTTGCATGTGTTTGAAATGTCTTGTATTCTACATATAGTTTATGATAGAAGATATTATAACTAGTTTGTAGCTGTAATCTGATATATTCTTGGTGATTCGGATTCTCCCAGTCGAAGATAAAATTTGCCTAATAACGTATGAAATTAAATTATTTAGGTTATTTAACAACAATAGCAAATAACAAATCAAGATATTAGTCACTCACCTTCACACGCTAAGTTAGCTTATCTTCCTCACTGTCTAGAATAAGCCTCCAGTTATCATGAATCATGTTCGCATGGTGCTTGACATTCCATATCATCCTCCAGCTATAAACCTTAGCACTAATACATGAGAGTGAGTATGCCCCTCATGAATCACTATAGGGATAGGCCCCAGCTTACGAAGTTTTGCAAACAACCTCACTCTTGCTACCCCATGACCTTGCTTTCTTGTTGGTAGCACTAGACATAATACACAATACAAACCCCTTATTGGAAGAAATATATAAGCATCTACATCCAAGGTGAATATGTTTCACTATTTTGTTCATTTATTGACCAATTCTTTCACATTTCAAATGAATGTGCTTACCAGCGGAGATTAGATGTGGTGGCTTGTGCTAAACCATCTTCATGATTACTCTTCAATACAACATCAGGTGATTGTGTGGAGTCATCATCAGATGAGAACTCAAATTCAGAGGCTACCCTAGTAGCATATGACCTAATGGGCCACATAGGTGAAACTCTTCTCTGTGGATTTCGTGGTACACTTAACTGTCGGGCATTGTCGACCATCATACTACCCTTTTAAATATAATGCTATGTAAATTTTGCTCTCCCCTTAATACAATCCAAGTTAATTTTTATTACAATGCACCTTAATTTAATTAGAAAGGAGCATAAATGCAAATGAAAGACATGTCCATGACTATATGTTTACCATGCCCTTATTCATATCATCACATCCTATCCAATCTTTCATCCATCTTGCCTCATTACTGAGATTATATAAAAACATCACAAAATATAGAGCCAAGATCTTACAAAAAAATCTCAAAATATAGAGTCAAGATTACACACAGCCAAAATATTTATGCGTCCCAAAAGATAACCTTCTTTTATACCAAAACATTTGACACTCTTAAGGGTTTTGACACTCTGTAGGTAGTGGTAGATAGGTTGACTAAGTATAGTCACTTTACTTCCCTTGAGCACCCTTATACAACTAGAACAATGGCAGAATAATTTCTAATTAGATCTTCAAATTACATGGCTTTACTTATCTTTGTGTGTCTAATCAAGATCCTATCTTCACCAGCAATTTTTGGAAATAATTCTTTAAGCTTTAAGGGGTTCAAATGCACTTGTCTACAACTTATCATCCCTAGACTGATGGCTAGTCTAAAGCTGTGAGTAAAGCCCTAGAAAACCATCTAAGATGTTTCTCAGGGGATAGGCTGAAAGATTGGTCAACTTGAGTACTCTTGGCAGAGTGGTGGTACAACTCTACACCACATGCATCCACCAAATTTACCCCCTTCGAAGCCCTATATAGGTACCCACCCCCACAACTCCTTAACTATGTATCAGGTGCTAGCCGTACACAAATTAGTGGAAGCAGACCTAAAATCTAGGGATTAGGTGCTCCAGTTACTCAAACACAACCTACACAGGGCTTAGGAGCGCATGAAAAGATATGCTGATATGAGGAAGGAACATGAGTTTAGGGTTGGAGAATGGGTATACCTAAGGCTGCAGTCGTACCACATCTCAATCTCCAACCACCGGGATCTGAATCTTTCACCATGTTTCTATGGGTCTTTTCAGGTTTTTCAACTTGTGGGTGGCATGGCATATCGTTTAGACCTTCCATAGACAGCAAAAATTCACTCAACATTCCATATTTCTCAACTTAAAAAGAAGTTAGGAGTCAAGATCACCGCCTTACCGATGTTACCCCCAGTTGATGAGGAAGGGTGTTGAAGTTTGAACTAGATAATGTTCTTGGGCAGCGCATGAGAAAAGTCAGAAACCAGGCTCGGGTGGAGCTACTAATTTGTTGGTAGGGTTAAGGAGATGAAGAAACAACTTGGGAAAGCTACTCGCAGATGAAGGATTCCAACCCACACCTTGTGGGCAAGGTGCTCTAAGGGGAAGGAAATTGTAACAATCGAGATCTTTGCGTAGAAAGGGATCTCTGGGCAGAAGGTAAAGGTAAAGTAACTCAGTGGAAGGAGATAAAGAAGTACATCAGGTTTAGAAGACTTAGAGATCAAGAAGGGGCTTGATGTAAGACAGCTGAGGAGCTTCATGGCCTTTTCAAGCTATGCTGGGCCTACATTTTAATTAAGGTGTATGTTGGGCTTGGCCCACACCGTTATCTGTATTAGATGTTAACTTTATTTGAAGTTTCGCCCATATATAAGTGGACTAGTTAGTTTCTTTGCTTTTTACTAGGCTTTGGCCCTTAGTGCGCCAGGATTCCTTTGAGAATCTCTGACATTTAGGGTACCTGCAAACTCACTTTTTTCATCATCTGGAATATTATAGAAAGTTATCTCTTTTCTCTCATCTTCTTCCTTGAGGCTCTCATCCTTGAAGTGAGAATACTATCATTGTTCTTATATTTACAACAATAGATCTATTACAACTTCGCTCCCAAACGATCTGTGGATGTAGGTTTTACGCAGAACCACACAAACCGTGTGTCTCTATTTTTATTTTTATTTTATGCATCTATTTATTGTTTATTCTCATGGATGAACATTTAAATACTGTGTCAACGTTCAAACCACCATTATGGGCTTTTCGATTGCATCATTGTGGCCCAAATCACTTTCGTGGGCCGAGAATGACTCATTTCTCTCATTCTGATCTGTTGTGCAAATTTACGTATTAATATTGAATTTACTTGTATGAAATATTTTGATTGATTTAGCACTTGTTACGATACTGCCGTGAGAAAGTTAGCATAGGGCAACCCTATGTCAAATTCTCAATTTTATACATCCTTGTGATCACGTGCCTCTCAGGTGCTTGCTAGCGTAATGGGCGCTTGGGGACTACCCCCGGTAGTGCCCTTCGTCCCCATTTCCTCAACTGTCAAACTCACGTCGATCAACGGCTCTCGCACTCTCTCTGCGCGGCCACAATCCCCAATTTCCCACGCTAGGGTTCTCACCCCTACCGTCTATTCGGGAGTTTTCTCGTACCCAAACTCACAACGTATGGAGCCGGTTTCTAAATCTCCACGCTGAATCCGACATACATATTATTCGATTTGCCAATCGATCCTTAATTCGATTGTTTCTTGAGCTTTAATTTCATGCTCATTTAAGTTTTTCTGTCCGTATTTGATCCATTGATTGTTGCATCTAGTTCTAGGTGTACTCAAAGACAAAACGCATGTGATTTAGAGCTTGTTATGTTAATGTCCTGTGGGGGCTTTGAAATTTGAAGAATCTGATTATGCGCTATAAATTGGGAATTGGATGTGTTCACGCACTGACGTACACAGACGAACACTTACATTTTTTTTTTTTTCTGTTTTTAGGAGACGCGGGATTTGAATAAGTTGGTTTGGTGGGTTTGGTAATTGTTTCCGCTTAATTTGAGCTTTACTTCTTTAATATAGTTCTGAGCTTGTAAACTATATGCTTTGTGATAGATGCATAGATTCATATACATGCATTGATTATGAGCTTAAAACATGTGTATACTCGGCATATGGTTTCTGTTTTAGCTGCCTGGGTTTTGGCCATTTTGCATGTTTAGCTACGGTAGTTGATGTGTTCTTCAGCATAAATTTTGTACTGAATTTTGCAGGTGCATAGGGTAAAGCTTTTAAAGTGCCAGATTTGATTGTGATCAGCATGGTGAGTTTTCATGACCAGCTTAAGATACCAATGGTTATATTCTTGTGTTATGTCTGATGCAATGCCTGGCTGATGTCAACAACAAATCTTTTTTGACAATGTTGTTTACCCAGAATTACCTAATCGGAGCTTTCAAGCCATCGTGTAACATCTCAATCACATTTTCCGATGGAAAAACACGCAAGCAGGTACCTCAATTTTCATTATGTTCAGTATTCTACTTTTATTAAATAAGTTTGGATTCATTCAAGGATGTAAAACCCCTAGGGGTTGGCTCAAGTGGTAAGGGCCTTGGTTCTTTCTAGTGTGACCCCTCCAAATCTAAAGTTTGAACCCTTGCGTGCAAACTATTTCTAGGGCTACGTCCCAATGGTGAAAAGCCGATATTTTACCTAATTCGTGAGGTGGGAACATGTTACAACAGTCCAGGGTTTAATTGGGTAAAAAACATGTTGCATTGCACGGTCTCCGGGATTCTTCTTCATAAAATAAATTGAAGAATTGGTTTATTATCGGTCTTTTTAAGGCATGACATGAAGCGTATTAGAAATGGGTAACAAAGACATATGGACTATTTTTCATTCTCATTGTGTTCTTGTTGAAGAACTTAGTAACAATGCTTATAATATACGATTGATGTAAATTTTAAGTCCTTTGACTGTTGATGACTGCTATTGAAGAACTTATTCATGGAAGTATTTACTAGGAAAATTGCTAATGAAACAAATTGGGGGCTGTACTCCAGTTTTTTTTTTTAACCATTTAGGAGGGGGAAGAGAGTTTTAAATTGGTCAAAACTATTTTGGTTATGGTCTTACAGTCTTACTAATGTTTTTCTTTTCCTTTTTATGTGCTTAAATAGGTCCCGCTAAAGAAAGAAAATGGTCACACAGTCATGGTTCCTCTTTTCCAAAGTCAAGAAAACATTGCTGGGAAGGTAAATGGTTGATAGAATATTTCTGGGTCTCAGTAATATTTCTTGGTTTTTATGTATTATAATGCAAACTGAGAATCTGTAGGAAATGGTTTAAACACAAGATCTTTAAAAGCATTATTTTGAAATTACTCTCTTGTATTTTTTTTTATTTTATGCATTTATAAATGATTTTGTGGTCTTTTGCAGATTTCGATAGAACCACTTCAAGGGAAAAAAGTTGATCACAATGGGGTGAAAGTCGAGCTCCTTGGCCAGATAGGTCTGTTTTTGTTTCAATGCTTCAATGCGGTACAATATCAATAATTTATGAAGGAGGTATTGTGAGAGAGTCATGGTAGAGCATTTCTCCATTTGGGGAAAATAAAAAGTAATCCTTGGGTTGTGGCCCTTGTAAAATATAGTAATTGGGTTTCAAGTTTTCGTCCAAAACCCTAACAAAGAAGTTGCCACCTAAGCGAATTAATGACTTAGCATCCTGTGTTGCATGCAACATGTAGATCCACATGTGACCAGCCGCGTACCAATGAAAATATATAAATAACATAACCAAGCTAAACAATTTGTTAAAAACTGAAAACAATACATACGTAAAAACATAAAAAAAAATAATAATAAAAAAAAAGTAGGCAAAAAAAACGTTAAAGCAAAAAATAAATGAGTAACGCTACTCTTCATTCTAAAATCTGTCATCCCCAATCACACATGATGATGTGTCACATTTCAAGTTGCTTCTTCTATCAACTACTTAAATGATACCCATTTGAAATCTGTCACATTACTGAGTGTGACTGAGGATGATAAAAATTAAGATGAAGAAGAGTATTACTAAAAAAAAAAAGCAAAATAATACAAAAATTCAAAAAAAGACAAACATAAATTGTGCAATTATGCTGTATGAAATTCATTATTTGAAAACACTAATACCAATTGTCCCTGCTTTGGCTAATCTAAATGCAGATGAGCACGAAATGAATTTGATTAGCGCCTATCTAGGAAGAAGAAAATGAAAGAAGAAAATCATGAATGCCCATGCCATTAAAATCAACAGCTATGGCCCATAAAAATAGAGTTCTAACAAAAAGTGATCTAAGTTCCTCTGTAGAGCGTTCTTTATCTTCAAACATCCGGTCATTATGCTCTTTCCATAGGCACCACAAGATGCAAATAGGCATCAATTTCCACATAGCTGTGATTTGGGGGGTTCCTCTTTAAGTTTGTCCAGCTGGCCAAGAACTCAACCACTCTGGCTGGCATGACCCAAACTAGTTCAAACCTGCAAAACACATCATCTCATAGCTCTCTAGCGACCTCACAATGTAGTAAAAGATGATCCACAGTTTCACCACTCTTCTTACACATGCAGCACCAATCAACTATGATCACCCCCCGTTTCCTTAAGTTGTCCATCGTCAAAATCTCGCCCAAGGAAGCTGACCACACAAAAATGCCGCTTTAGGAGTTGCTCTATTTCGCCAAATCTTCCATGGAAATTGGTTGTCTTGCAATTGCACGAGAGACTTATAAAAAGAACGAACCGAGAACATGCCTTTCACCATAACCTGTCAGCTCGTTGAATGTTCGGTCTCATGGAGTATAGAATACGAAAAAAATCGTCAAAGCTACCAATTTCCCAGTCTTGGGCAGCCCTACTAAAGTTGACGTTCCATTGGACTTGATCCTCAGATAGTACCAAAACATCTGCCACTGAAGCTTCTTTTTCACAAGCAACCCTGAAGACTGAAGGGAATGAATCCTTGAGGGCATTATCCCCACACCATAGGTCACTCCAGAATTTAATTCTAGAGCCATCTCCCAGCATAAGTCTAGTGTGACGAGTAAAAACCCCCCACCCTCGCCTAATATGCTTCCAAACTTCCACTCCATAAGCCCCACTCGCCTCTCTAGTGCTCCAACCCCCCCATACGCCTCCATATTTAAGGTCTATCACCAACTTCCAAAGGGTTTCCAGTTCCATAGTGTATCTCCACAACCATTTCCCAAGTAAAACCCCATTAAAGATTCTCAAGTTTCTAATTCCCAGTCCACCAGAGGAAATTGAAGAGCATACCTTGTCCCACTTGACCAAGTAGAATTTGAGTTCATCCCCCGTAACACTCCAAAGGAAGTCATGATGCAATTTTTCAATCCGAGTTGCCACACTTACTGGAATGGGGAATAGAGATAGAAAATATGTTGGTAAATTTGACAAGTACAATCTCTTCCAACCTGCTAATCTACATTCAATCTTCTCAATCATTGTATCCCAGGGCCTGTGGTGCTGCCCCCAATAGAAGACCAAGGTAATTCATGGGAAGAGAGGAAACCTTACAACCAAGAATGTAAGCCAATTGTCGAATATTGCTAACATTTCCAACTGGCACCAACTCTAACTTGTCGATGTTCACTTTCAGACCAGATATCGCTTCAAAAAAAAGTAAGAGAGCCCTCAATGCATGCATCTGGTTCTATTCTGCCTCGCAAAAAATTAATGTATCATCTGCAAACAATAAGTGAGAAATACTGAGAGTACCCCTAGTGGGGTCCCCAACCAAGAAACCAATCACAAAACCGCTATTAACCAAAGCTGAGATCATTCTGCTAAGCGCCTCCATAACTATGATAAATAAAAGTGGAGATAAAGGATCCCCCTGTCTTAGGCCTCTCGAACTGTTGAAGAAGCCAACTAGGTTGCCATTTACTAACATTGAAAACTCCACCGTTGAGATACATCATCTGATCCACGAACGTCATCTCTCCCAAACCCACATCTCCCAAGCAAGTAAATTAAGAAATCCCAATTAACACGATCATAAGCTTTCTCCATATCCAATTTACATAAGATCCCCTTATTTTTGGATTTTATATGACTATCGATGCATTCATTGGCAATAAGAACTGAATCCAAAATTTGCCTACCCCTTACAAAAGCGTTTTGGGGTTTCGAAATAATCTTTCCCAACACCTCTCCTAAACGATTTGCAAGCACCTTGGATAAGATTTTATACACCCCATTTAGAAGACTGATGGGTCGATAATCTTTCACTTCTGTTGCCCCAAACTTCTTAGCAATAAGTGCAATAAAAGTGACATTTAGGCTTTTTTCAAATTTCCCCACCGAATAAAATTCCTGAAACACCTTCATTAAATCCTCCTTCACCACATCTCAACATGTTTGGAAGAATCCCATAGAGAAACCATCAGGATCTGGTGCTTTATCTTTAACCATTTTTCTCAGCACCCGCTAAACCTCCACCTCCTCAAAGGATCTCTCCAACCACGGAACAATTTGTGACTCAATGGACTCAAAGGCTAGTCCACCAAGCTTTGGCCGCCATCCCACCTGTTCAGTAAGCAAATGTTCAGCATTTCAATGTTATTATTTCTCCTATGAGAGTTGGCCACTCTATGGAAGAACTTCGTGCTTCAATCACTCTCTTTCAACCACAATACTTTGGATTTTTGGCGCCAAGAGATCTCCAATAATATAACCCTCTCTAATTATGCCACCAAAATTGTCTTCTGAGCTAACTCTTCCATAGAAAGGACCCGTCCCTCTTGTATCCTTTCTAATTCGTGTTATTCTCTCAACATAGACTTTTTCCTGTCACCAATATCACTAAAGGACTGAATATTCCAAAACTTTAAATCTTGTTTCAACGCTTTTAGTTTACCTACCAAAATGAAACTAGGAGTGCCAAAAAACTAATAGGAGGACCACCATTGCCTAACCCTGTCCACAAATCCTTCAGTTCTCAGCCACATATTTTCGAATTTAAAATACTCCCCCCTTGAATCCCACCGCTATCCAACATAATAGGAAAGTGATCCGAACAAATGCAAGGAAGCCACTTTTGGTACAAATCCGGAAAGTGGCTTTCCCACTCCGACAAGACTAAAAATCTATCCAGTCTGGTCCACGTATGGTGGTTTGACCACGTAAAACCTCCTCCAATGAGAGGAAGATCCACCAACCCTAATTAAAAAATACACTCCAAAAATTCCATCATTGTAGATCGCATCCTACTCTCACCTGATTTTTCGCTTGGGAATCTTATAACATTACAATCTCCGCCTATACACCATGGTGTGTCCCACCAACTATGCACTCCCGCTATTTCATTCCATAGAAGTCTTCTATTGCTATCTAGGTTTGGGCCATAGATGCCAGCGAACACCCACATAAAATCATCTTCCACATTCTTAAAGTGACAAGCCACTGAGTACTGCCCAATGAATTCCTCCATTTTCTCTACCACTCTTCTATCTCACATAACTAGAACACCTCCCGAAGCCCTCATCAGATGCTAAATAAACCCAATCCACAAAAGTACAGCTCCATAAACTTCAAACAATTTTTCTTGTAATAAGTTTCAATTTACTCTCTTGTAAACACACAATGTCCACCTTCCACCCACGAAGTAAGTGTTTCACCCGAAGACACTTATCAGCCTTGTTGAGCCCTCGGACATTCCAAGAAGTAATTTTGGGCTTCATAAAAACGCAGCTACTCCCTTCCCTTTAGATCTTTCTCTGCTCGCACTGCCTTCATAGTTTAAAGACCAAGTTAGTCGCTTGAGTTCCCTCTTATTTTTTAGACCTGATTTCTTTTGTTGAACATGCCCATCTTCAATGGCTGTGAGCAAAGCCAAGAATTGTTCTTCAAATCCCTCACATTCAATTCCCACAATATTTTGTAGTTCCTTTGCCTTGCGTATAACCCAGTCAGAGACACTATACTGACCTGGCAGAAAGCAATTCAAGGGTACTGGCTCCCCAACCATGTCTATCACTTCCCTGAGTGTCCACATTGGCTGCAGCGGCACTCCCATTTCTTCTTCAACACTATTTGGCCTACCACCCCACTCCAAGGGGTCCATTATAGGCACTAACATCTGAGAGAGTCCCTCTGAAGCCACCTCTGCCTTCTCTACTTTGAAAAACAGCATGCATGCCACTTCCTTAAGCTGCGTCGCCTTCGCTTGCGGGGAGACCACCTGGGTTTCGGGAGGAGACACACCCATGCTATCTGTTGGCCTTGTCTGGCCTAGTTGGGCCTGAGAACCAACCTCCAATGATGTCGTATCAACCATAGCCATTTCGGGCTCCTTTGTCAACGCCTCACTCTCTAACAAGTCTGACGTCTGAGCCACCTTCGACGGTTCTATGGTTTTGAACTTGTTCGTCAAGACCTTCACCGGCGAAGTCTGGAGCCTCCCGCCGGTAGAAGACCCAGCCACGTCCCCACCTCTCACTCTCCATACAGGCAAAACTGCCGCCGTGGCCTTCCCCCTGTTTTCCTTCATGGGCTGAAGCCCAGGACATGGTTCCTTTGGAATTGGGCCACCAACTCTTCCATAATCTGCTACCCGAAGCCCAGCTTGATTCCTGCTATTACCCCCCATGGGTTGAGACCCAACTTGCTTATTACTTGGGTGGGGCCCAAGCCCGTAGCCTGATAAGCAATTCACTAGTTATGGTACTATTGGGTCGGTATATGTGGAAAACAAATGCAAAGTCAATTGAAAGATAAAAGCTTAAAAGCAATTCACTAGTTCTTGTGCCTTTGGCAAGGCATGGATCTTTGAACAATTTAACACAGTACATTTTCTAGTACCAAAAGAGATGGTCATCAAATTTCCTTGACATTTCCAATATATACTACAGGAAAGGGCTTCATAGATAGCAAAACACAGGATTTCATATGCCCTTTTCTGCTTTGAGTGAAGTTATGCTAGTATAATTGTAGCCTGATTCTCGCCTGTCCTGGCCATTGGAATGCTGTTTCTTTGGAATCGTGACCTTGTTTATGATATAAAGAATGTGTGATGTGTTTTGAGGGAGTGAACGCATCCTTGTTTGGACTTGTGCATCATATCTTAAAAAAAAAAAAAAAAAAACACCAAAATAATAATAAAAAAATTAAAAAAAAAAAAAAACAAAAGTCATCTAAAGTAAAAAGAAAGCATCTATTGAACAAATTTCAATTTAAAATGAGTATAACTTATGTTTTTCTTATGGGTTATATTTTTGTTTAAAGAAAGTCATTTTTTGATACCTACATAGGCGTTTTAGAAGTTTGTTCTTTAGATTGAAAACGTTTTTAGAAGTTTTTTTAATTTTTAAATTCAAATTAAATCTTAAAAAAATCGTAAGTATTCTTAGAAGTTTAAATTGAAATTAAATCCTAAAAATGTATTCATTTTAAATTGAAATATGTTTTTTAGATGATGTTCATGTGTCAAATATTTATTGGTGTTGACCAGAGATTTCTAACAGTTGATTAACAGAATTTTGAGAGAAGTATTAATTTGATCGAAGTTGAAAGTATAAGGAATAAGGGTGCGGTACACGGGACCGGAGTTTACTCTGCAGGGGTGGGTTAGAAGAAAGAAAGAAAGAAAGTATAAGGAATAAAAAACTCAAAATGAAAACTTAAGGACTAATTTATCTTAGAGGCAAACCACAAGAACTATTTTAATATTTAACAAGTACTTTAGCTACAAAAGAGTTTCACAAAAGTCAGCTAACAAACTGAGGTGGCTTGATACAGTATTTTAGATTGTAAAATTACTTTTATTGTTAAATACATCTAATGTATCACATGAAACCATATCAGTTTAAGTTTTAATGTATCAAAAGAGTTTACTTTTGTGAAATCTCTTTGTTGTTGTAGTAGCAATTCTCATATTTAACCCTTCATTCTATTACTTTCAAACAGTGGCAAAGCTTTTGCTATGGCAATGCACACATAATTAGAAACATCATTTAGTTAGAGTCAACCGTTCTACAAATAAACACTCTAGGAAGTGGTAACCTATCAATGATCTGAAGGGCTAATACCATCTGCTTTACTAAATATGATGTGGTATTATAGTTGGTTTAGCTTTGATAGATTCCAGTCATGGGCAATGAAGGAAGCATATATGCTACTAACCTGTTCATATTTTAGTCTTATTGTTCTTCTGATTCCTTTATAAGTATTTTTCCTTAGCTTCTGGTGGAAAGCACTTTCTAGGACTATTTTTCATTCTTATTGTTAGGCTGAATCTTAAATGAAATCTTATTTTGCTCGCAGAGATGTACTTTGATAGAGGCAACTTCTATGACTTTACTTCCCTTGGTGAGTGTACTTCTAGTTTTTTTGTGATTAGCTTTGATTATAAGCTGTCAATATTGCCGCTTCTGTTTTATTTATCATTTCTAATTAACATTTTTTTTTTTTTTTTTTTGCTTAATGCCATCACTCATCTTTCTATGTTTGAAATCTGTTAAGGTATCAATTTGATTGAATTTAGTTTTTACTGATCTTGTTTCTAGTTCGTGAACTGGATGTTCCTGGAGATATATATGAGAAGAAAACATATCCGTTTGAATTTTCCACTGTGGAAATGCCATATGAGACATACAATGGGGTGCATGTGAGGCTTAGGTAAGTATTTATCATATTGTCAGCTTTAAATGCTGACCAGCGTATTCATACTTTCTCTTGGTATCTCTGTTGTGGTTGTTGCTTTTATCATCAATCCCTGTTGTTGCTTTAAAGATGATCTGAGTACTTGGAAATGTTGAGTAAGATGGTCACTGCTAATGCATGAATCCTATGCCTAGGCTCCTAAATGTGGTCACCTACTCTATTACTGTTGAATAATGCATTAGGGTAGGATATCTTCCCCCTACCCTTTCCTATGAGCTGATCAAATGCAGCAGCATCCTTTTACTTGTGTTTAATTGTCTATTAACAGAAAAAATGATATTGTACTTGGAAATGTTGAGTAAGATAATGACTTCTCATGCATCCTCTGCTTAAGCTCCTAAATGTGGATACCTACTCTATCACTGTTGAATAATGCATTAGGATAGGATGCCCTCCCCCTACCCTTTCTTAAGACCTGATCAAATGCAGTAGCATCCTTTTACATGCGTGTTTAGTATTTTATTAACAGAAAAATGTTATTTTTTTGGTATAGGTTATGATTAAACATTTTAGCACAGCCATATGATGCAGCATTTTGCTGATTCTTGGTTACTTATCTCTCTTTCCATCCATGTGTAGCTTTGCTTCAGCTCTATTTCCGGCCTTGTGTAGCTTTGCTTGCTTCCTTCTGAAATATCCTGATATTAAGAACTTTTTTATATGCCTTATATTTAATGTACCATTTTATCTTTTAAATGTCTTCTACACGAGGAGAGATATTCAGTTGTATTAGATCATAAGTCATGGTAATAATTAGTTGCAAATTAGTTTGCCAACTGCAAAGTTACTGCGTGATTATCATGAGGAAATTCTAATGGTAATCGTGAAAATGATGTTGAGAACATGTGAGTTGTGGATCAGAGCTTGCTCTCGAAGAATATCTTCTGACTTTAATTGTTTCATTTTTGAAGGATGAATTATAGTGCTTATCATTTCAGTGTCTTTGGCTGTCTCAAATTTAGTTACCTTTTCGGTTATCTTTTGCTGATCTGTATCTAATTGAAGGATACGATTAAGTACATGTTAGTATGCTGAAGTAGATTGTTCTTCGATTATTGATGACAATGTTAAAGGTGGCTATAATGTTAGCAGTGAAAAGTGAAAACATTTCGGAATCTTCTCTTTCCAGGTATGTCCTGAAAGTCACTATCAGTCGTGGTTATGCTGGTAGCATTATGGAATACCAGGATTTTGTGGTGATCCTCTCTCTCTTTTTTCCAGCGTACCTTCTATATTCAGAACTTTTCACTAATGTTACGAAAATACTGTATAAGTTCTTATCCATTGCTATTTTTATTTCGCTACTATTTTACTCGTTTCAGGTATATATTGACCTGTTTATTTTGGCATCAGGTTCGCAATTACTCCCCACCACCAGCAGTTAATAATAGCATCAAGGTGACTGCAGTAATATATGATGTATTGGTTACCTTTTTGTACGTCTACTGTTGTCTTAACTTGCTTTGTAAGGACCCTGAATTATGCTTTACGGTCATTGACATATGCAAAGAGGATTTTTTTAAAAGACATGGCCTGTTTATAGAGAAAATTCTTGCTTCCAGTTACCCATTGGGTTGTATATCATTTTGAGTTTATGTTGCATTCGTCTGCTTCACTATGCAGCAATTAACGTGACTTTGGTTTCTCATAATTCTTTTATGGTGTGTGCAGATGGAAGTTGGAATTGAAGATTGCCTGCACATTGAGTTTGAGTATAACAAAAGCAAGTATGTCTAACATATAAGGATAACTGGGTACTTTTCAGTCAGTGTTGAAGATTGCCTGACCCTGACTGTTGTTAAATCTAGCTTAATCTGGGTGCATAGGGTGGTTCCATTTGTAGATAGTTAGATGGCAGTCAGTAATCTATCACTTTCTTTTTCTTTTTTCTTTTCAATTTCTTTTTTTTTTTTTTTTTTTTTTTTTTTTTTTTCATTAGGGGTTGGGGGTATGGGGACTCAACCTCAGGACATCTCTCATGAGAGAGGGGCAAATCCTATTAGGCTACAAGGCCGTTGACATAATCTATTGCTTTCTAGTCTAGCTATTCAGGAGTACAGAGCAAATTTAATATTATAATGAAGTTGAGGGGGTGCATCTTTGTCATTGATTTGCTGTTAAAATATACAGGTATCACCTGAAAGATGTTATTATAGGCAAGATATATTTTCTTCTTGTAAGAATCAAGATAAAAAATATGGATCTAGAGATCAGGCGACGAGAATCTACAGGATCAGGGGCCAATACCCATGTGGAGACAGAGACGCTTGCTAAATTTGAGTTGATGGATGGTGCTCCGGTTAGAGGTATGCTCAGAATTCTTCTGCCGTTCTTCATACTCCAACCAGTATAACACCAACAAAAAACAACAGGGAGAGGTTTACACGAACAAAGAGAACAACCATTCTTATATACACAATGAACAAACGTGGTTTATGCCAAACATAAAATTTGACCAAATCTGATAAGCTTATTGGGAACATCATGTCAAGTGTAACTAAAGTTTAGTATAATTAATTATGTTCTGACTTTACGACTTTACAAATGACAGTTCGGTTATTTGATTCCCATTACTAAAATGGCTGATGATCATGTGCTTGATTTTACAGGTGAATCAATTCCAATCAGGCTGTTCCTTAGCCCTTATGAACTGACACCGACACATCGGAACATCAATAACAAATTTAGTGTGAAGTATTATTTGAATCTTGTTCTAGTCGATGAAGAGGACCGACGGTACTTTAAGCAGCAAGAAATCACAATATATCGGCTTCAGGAAACATCTTCCTGATTACTTCTCACAGGGTATGGGCATTCGATCCCACTTGAAAGGGAAAAGAAAATTAATTTGCGTCGCAGACGCCTTGTAAAGCCTTTTAGGTTTCATTTTGCCAGTCGGAGAATTTTGTTTCTATAAAGAATTAGAATGGCTTGCACTCTTGCCGAGTGACAGCTTTGCACCACATTGTCGCAAATTATGTACATGAGCCATGCTGGGGCAGGGAAAGATCTCTGGTCGCTGTTATGATACAATGAACAATCATCTGAAACCAGCTGTTGTGACTTAACTATTGCATTGTTTGATCATATACAGCATCTTATGTGTTATTTTCTTTGTTGCCTTTTATTTTGTATTTGATTTCAGAGACGCCTTTCCTTTGGGATGCAATAATTACTATTTACTCCTTATGGTTTTCTTCAATCTGATTTATGAAGTTGTTTGGGATGTGGTGGTAGACCCATCTGGAAAATACTGTATTGATATGTTCTCAGCAATTCTCTTCATAATTTGTAGACCTCTCTTTCCATTATGTCTTAGGGGTTAACTTCTGTTACTGAAAAGAGTGCTGCACATGCACATAAAAAGCCAGTTTTGATGATTTCTGGAACCTTTGAAGAGTAATCGATAGAATAAAATTTCAGTTTACTAGATTTGGTAATCTTTCTAAAGCAATGACCCTTATCTTCTGAGCTTCTTTCTGCTTAATTATTGTTGTTATTACCTGATCACATGGCTCAATACATGCAAAGCTTGTGCTTCAAAAGTTGTAAATGTTATAGATTCTCGGGTTGGATGCAAATTCATTATATAAGCATCTTTTGCTGGAAATCTTTGGTTATTCTCATGGATTACTATTGACTCTGGTTTCTAATTTTATTAGTTCTCTGCTTCTAAGAATATTTGATGCCAATGATATGTTTTCCATATGGCAAAAACCCAAAAAGATGCCAGAAGAGAATACTCACATCTGAAGTATGGTATCTTGGGGGATTTTTTCCTTGAATTACCTGAGGTGTATTTGTGGGAAACTTCTTGCCAAGGACCTGTCCACCTCCGGGATTAGTCAGGACATTGTTCCCGGACACCCAGTGCCAATAAAAAAAAAAAAAAAAAAAGTATGGTATCCTGTTTTGAGTAAAAAAAAACTTTCTTTTAATGGTGTAAAACCATCGATCCTAATATGATAATGATTTAAAACATAGTAGCCATGATCTACCATAAACTTCTTGATTATCAACCAATTTCTACCAGATAATGATTTATTTTCTTAGCTCTCTTCCAATATTGGCTTTGGATTTATCAATATTTCTAGATAATTATCATTTAGCGTGCCCTACCACTAAACTTTTAAGTAATGGGATCAAAGAGGAAGGTCAAATACCACTAGAGGTGGGATTTTTATTCAATCAAAGTTAAGGCTAGTTCGCTTGTCACTGGTTCCATGCTAATTTATTGGCAACAACACCATACACACATTCTGGTGCAAAAGGACATATGTCTTCTACTTTAACATTTCCAACTTGAATAAAAACAAAAAGCCTCCACTATGATCACAAACTCATTTGGGACAAAATCAGGATCAATTACGATCTAGAATGTCAAATCATTTGGGACAAAACTATGAGCTATTCTGGAAGCACCATCTGATTGCTCAACTCATCTGAAACGGTTGGCAGCTCCTCTTTGAAGCATGTGTAGAGGACCCCCACCTTCTAAGTGGAAAACATTGGAATAACCATTGTGGACAAGCAAGTAGGCCGCCGCTATCAGTGATCTGTATGAAAGTAGCATGAGTAAACATTGAAAATGGAGGCAAGAGATGAGCCAAATAATAATAATAATAATCTATATGCAGGCCTGCTTGACGCATTAAGTGAATGTTTGAAATTGCGGTGGAAAATATAGCTTATAACTTTAGGACTTATAGATTATAACTTAAGTAATAAGTTTTACTATTTAAAAATTATTTACTGTTTGGTAACTATAAGATTAAAGCACTTTCAAACATCTTACCATTGTTTGGAAATAAATTTAAAAAGTGCTTTCTAATGTAGAAATTATGATTATTTGAATTTTTAAAGATTATGACCATATCCTTGAAAGTTTGAAAGTTGTAATTATTTGAAAATTGTATGGGTATTTTCTTCTATTAATAGTCTTTTTAAAATTTGAATTACATTCATCATTATCGGAAAAGTGCTTTTAAGAGCCAAACCACCTAATTTTTCTATTAAAGAGCTTTTAAGATTATTTAAGTACTTTTTAAGACTTCTACTCGAACCCCAAACAAGCCCTAAACACTCTACTGATGTAGAAATCTGCCTCATTAGCTAGCATTAAAAAGTATGAGTTTTGACTTTTTTTTATTATAACAGTAGTGTGTTTACACACTAACTTTTAAGTAGCATAACTCAATAGTACTACTAATAGTATTGTTGGCAAAGATGAATTTACATTTGCCACAAATATGTGACAATGGGATAAGCAAGACAGGATACAAGGCTGAAAGTCACGCTTGGCAAGACAGGTTAACATTATTTGATGTTTTTTGGATTTGGATGCCCTACATATAGCTATACAATCCTCAAGTTCCTCTTGTCTTATATATTCATGTTGCTCCACATGATCTGAATGCCATAACATAATTTACTTAAGCCTCTCCAATCAAGATGAAATGTAAATGTTCCAAAAGAATGCCACTAGATGGGCAGTACTACTGTTGTTTTAATAAGCTAAAGTTATCAAGGTGGAACAAAGTCTGAAGGAAAGGAAATACAGAAAGAAACTACACAAATCGATGGATTGGAACCACCTTGACTGTTGTTGACCTTCCGAAGATTTTGGGATGGTTTCATTGTACCCTCAGCTGAGCAGGCTACTATTATCTTTGCATCTTTATCCAGTTTTGACTCCACACCTGTAAGCAAACCAAAGATTATATGTTACTTCTAAAACTCTGACAGTCTAAATCAATGCAACTATATAGAAGCATGATTAGGTTACTATGTCATACTTTGAATGAACTCTGGATTCTATTCTGCACCAGAGAAGATGCCACAAAATGCAAATGCAGCACGTCTGGCAATGTTCCATGCTCTCCATCCTTTATCAGCCTATATATTTTCACATTAATAGCACCTGCTGGATGAGCCTACCCCAAAAAGCATTATCATAGTACTGTTATTTTAGCTAATGCATGATCATAATACTTGAGTACAGAAAACAAGAGAACATTATAATAGCATCATATTTATTACTCGTTTTGGAGTGTAAGAATATAAAGAAGCGAAGAATGCATTGTCAGTAAAGGGAGTGGCTCAGTTGAGAAAGTTAAAAAAGTCTCTCTATCCTTTTCTCATAGCAATTACTCGAATCCTTTAGTTGGGAACCAAGTCACCATATCTTGGTCGGTAAAAATATTGGTGACTTGGTATTGCTTTTTGATATATTTGTGTGCTTTGACCAAGATGTGTTTTCTTCAGGTTTTGGAATTGTGGAATCAATACTTCATGTTCAGTTTGTACATGTCAAAGAGAGGGAGAGACGGAGCGGTACCTTTGTTGTTGTAAAAACTCCCTCTAAATCTACCATTCTTCTTCAGCTGATCCCTCCATGAAGAGTAGAAAGGAATGATAATCAGTGTCAATTTAGGGGATAAACATATCAAAACAGTAATATCTCTACCAATTTCAGTGACCAGGTAGTCTTGAAAATGCCATGGAGATTCGTATTAATTAAACTTAGCCTAGGAAAGATACATGTACTTGGTGATTTTGCAGGTTTAGTGGCTGCACTTTGGATTCTCAGGACTCCTGGTACAGTCTTTGATGGCAATCTTTGCCTCGGAATCTGAACCGGCAGGGAGCATGATCATCATTAGTTGTTTTGGTGGGCGAGGAACAGATAATAGGATCATGTAAAGATGATGAGGATGAATGCAGGGTAACCGAAGGCATAGCAGCTATTCATGAAAGTAACTTCTGCTGTAATTTTCAAACTTGGAGTTAAAAACAGTTTATAATTGCATCATTTAAACTACTAATATTGCTTATGCTTGAGGGTAGGTGACAATTTATGGGTAGTTAGGATATTTATAGTTTGTTGACAATCTGGACTTGTGATGGATATTTTGAAGTGCCTATTCCAATTGGTTTTCTTCCAACCCCATCACTTTGTTTTGTTGCAGGACTCTTCAAATACCCCTTCATCCGAATTGGCTGCAATTGGTCTTTGAGCTCCATATTCTTCATGAATCATGATGTTAAAGACAGTGCAATTTGCCTAAAGTTTTAAATCAAATCCCAGTTGTTGTGTATGCACTTCAGTCTGTTAATCATTGATAAAGACTTGACTTTGGATAGTGCTGTTGAACTGCTAACCTGTTGAAATTGTGACAAGTTTTTAATAGTTCAAATGGTATTTCTTCTCTCTATAAATACAAGGTGGAGGAGATTGAGAATGAATTTGTACATCAAACTCCCAAGGAATCTTCACCAACGAAATCATTAATAAAAAAAGAATGGTAAGGTAGGACCAAGGAACATGTTGGCACCATGGCAGTTCAATAAAAGACACGTCTTCTTGGTCAACATCAACCATGCAATTATTTATATACATGCATACATTTGAGGCTGACCAGCACATGCACCAATCCCTTTCGTGCTGGAAAGTGGTATGAATTCATTTCGAGTGAGACTAGAAAAAGAAAGAAGAGGAGAGTTAGTTTGGTACTTCAGTCTGAAAATAACTTAAAAATAAAAAAAGGTTTTTAAGAAATGTAAATTTTTCATTTTAAATTTTATCATTTTCAGTCGCACATATTGAGCGGTGCATTTTATCATTTCCAGCAGTTAGGGTTCGTTTGGACATTTAAGGCTAGGTTTGGATACACATACGTCATTATCTCATCCCATCTCATCTCATCTCTTCTTATCATTATAATTTTCTTAAATTCTCATCCAAAAATATAATAAATAATTTAACTTTTTCAAATTCTAAAATAATAATAATATTAAAAAATAATATTTTATTTAACTACTATTCAAAACATCTCATTTAAAAATTTTCTATCATCAGTTTTTCTATCTATCATCCAACGGTTCATGTACTCTAAGAAGTGGGCCCTACGTCTCCTGGCGGTCAAGATCAAAGACGTGGCCTCGCCACTCGCCAGCACCAACTTTGTCGGGGTTAAAACCGCGTCCTCTGCTCTTATCCTCCTGCGACGCCATCCACTCCGTCCCTGTAAGTCCCTTCCATCGGACGGTTGTCTATTTTTATTGGAAACATTAAAACGCTATATGGATTTTTAATTTCAATCTAATTTTAAAATTCATAAATTAAGCTTCATGCATAGATTTCACTCCGAATTTGTTTTTTTATTCAGAGTAAAATCTCATTCACAAATTAAAAAAAAAAAAAAAAAACTTTCATTTTCTTCTCTCACTTTTGTTTAATTCAGAGTTTTAATAAATAAGATTTTGCTATTTATATTACGTTAATAATCTCAATTACATCATTTACATCTCTTAATTATTATCCCTTCTCTAATATAGTACTCATTTTGACACCTTTTATCTTCAAATTCACACCTCTCTCTCTCTCTCTCTCTCTCTCTCTCATCAAATTAGCATATTCTATTTTGATAAAGATATTTTAATGAATTAGATTTAAATTTCTTAGAGCATCCTCAATAGATTAGCTAAAAGTTAAATCCATTGAGTATTTAACTATTAGAGAGCAAAATATATTCACAATGGATTAGTTAAATTTCAAATAATTGGTATTTAGCTACAGTAACTTTCAAAAGTTTTTTTAAATTTAAAGGTTACTGTACAAACATCAAATACATATTTTATCAATTATTTCTCTCTCTTTTTCTTTCTATCACATATTTTATCATAATTGATATATTAATTTGAGTTAGTGATATATTAATTTAATTAGAATATGATTATTAATTAATATATAATAGGTAGAATAGTAAAATATGATAAAATTAAATAAATTAATAATTAAAAAAATTAAATATTTTTGAAATTATTAATTACTCGTTACTATATAATGAATAAATAGATAATCTAGTATGAAGATTTGATGTGAATAACCAAAACTAAATTCATTTTACATTATTTTATTGTTATATAATAAAAAATAGGTATTCCAATATAACGATTTATATAAATAGAATAGTCAAAAGTCAAATTTTTCTTACGTTCATAAAAAATGTCCTTTAACTTTAACTAATCTATTGAGGATGTTCTTAGATAAATTGCATTTTTCATCTTCAATTTTATCATTCTTAACCACATTATTAATGTATAACCCATTGAGGATGTTCTAATCTCTTATTCGGAGATTAGATCTTATGACATCTGATCCATAAGAGCTTAACAATGTGTCACGTTTTTAATCGATTTTCATTAATGTGTTGACTTATGAAGCCATATAAATATATTCTATCAATAAATATGATTAGAAATAATAAGATTTAAAATAAAGAGTAGCATGCTTATGAATCTCCATGGCATTTTCAAGATTATTAAATCAACGATTATTTTAATCAATATCTTTTCATTATTCCAAAATATCGAATGAAAGATCTTATTATTATTTACATACATGTGGCGTGGTATCAAAAGATGACAAGATAATAATTATCAATATTTTTTAGTAGTGTTAAGCTGCTATTTAGTAATAACTATTGAGCGTGTTATCTAGTACAAATTTATCTTTTTATTTTTTTATTTTTCATATTTTTTAACATATTTAAATATTTTTTAAAAATAAAAAAATATCAATATACTAGAAGTTACTTTCTTAATTATTAAATAAAAAAATTTAAAAAAATTTAAATACATAAACAGCCAAAGTAAATGAACAAATTCAAGCAACATACTGCTATCTTCTTCTTTTTTTTTCCCTGATTAATGATGTGAGCTGGCAAATATGTGAAGTCAGGCTATGATGTAGAGAGTCCACAGGAGCAAGGAAAGGGTGTTGGCATCATAGCTCAGCTCAAATGATTCTTTAGTGAAGTTAAAGTCAGACGTATCCCTGTATGTACTAACAGTAATAACAACCACAGTCAGTGGATTGCATCCTGCAAAAGATAATAATAATAAAATAAAAAACACCCAAGTGTTCTTCTACCCATATATATATATTTTTTTTCTATATATAATCATTCTCTTTGCAGGTACCTCAACACCATCTCAGTTTTTGCAGAGAGGAGAGGAGGCATTACCCTCTCAAGTTCGTTCATTGTTTTTGCAGAGAGTCTAAGGGAAAGAGAAAATGGAGATTTTCTACTATTTGGTGTTTGGGGGATTGGGAGCTGTGGTGGCAGCAATAGAGCTGAGCAAAAACAACAAGGACCGAACCAACACCTCGCCTGCTTTCAATTCTTTCAAGAACAATTACCTTCTTGTTTACTCTCTCATGATGGGTACGTACGCTACCATTTTACACCCCCCCCCCCCCCCACCCAACCACCACCACATACCAAACCGACCCAGTTTCGTATATCGTATCCCACCTCTGGATCTTTACTTCTCTTCGGATCTTCCTATTTTCTTTCTTTAAATTCTCAATGTGTGCTTTTACCTGTATATATATTTCTGTACGTATGTGGGTCTTGTGAATTTAGATCTGATCTGATATCTTTGAATTAGGAATGCCTTCTCTTTTTCCTGGGATCTTGATTTGTTTTCTGGATATGGTTGCATTGTTTTTCGTTGATTTTGGGTTTTGTTTAATTAGCATTTGGTAATTCTTTGCTTTTATTGCTTTTGAAGGCAAAATTATTAGAAGAGAGGTGAAAGGGATGCTCTGATTTTGGATATTAGAAGTGGGAAAGTGCTTTATTTCTTAACGGGCGCAAGTGACTTATTGATTGTGTATTGCTTTGCTTTTGGAAGTGGCTAAGACCAGTAGAACGGGTTTTATACGTCTGGTTGGTTTCTAAGGAACTTGAGGAAAGGAAACAAATTAGTGCTGCGTGTTAATTGTTTCATTATCTCTTTCATTGTTTTGGTGGCAACTAAGAGGAGCATTGTTGTTTTCGGATGGCAAATCCTCGGCTTCTTTTGTTCCCTTTGGTCATAGGCATAGTGTCTAGTATGAGGACTATGTTTCCACATGTGATGGGTCAATGTCGGTCAGATCTAGTTGGTTTCTCGACCATATTACTTTCTTTCTGCAGCACATGTATTCTAATTTTTTTCATCCAAATGTAATTTTTTAGGTTTACTTCAAGCACTCCAATGGATCCATTTTTATGACCCATTGAATCTGTGACTTTGTTGAACGAATTCCTTTAGCTAATTTAGGTCCTAGATATTGGGTTGTTCAGAGACACGTTGATCGATTAACAAGATACATGAAGTTGATAACAATCAACATTCAAAGATACAATACCTCTAGACTAAAAATGATATTTAATATTATATTTTAATTTCTAATTTTGTAGTAACATTCTGAATCCGTTTGAATTGTGATAAGTAAATATATATATATATATATATATTATTTTTGAAGTTACTCAACTATTACTGAAGAACTTATTAAGAGATAAATCAAAGTACAAGGCTGCCAAACGGAGGTTATTACAGCCAACTATTAGGATAAAAACAAAACCTAAAAAGTATAAATGTAGACAGCTATTGATAGTTACAGAGTAAGCAACCTTAGGGGAATGCCCTAATTCATAGAAGGAGCCCTATTTCTGTCGATGCTTTTAGCTCTTCTAAAGCTGGTATGCCTGGATCTTAGTATCTGGAATAGCAGACTCCAATGACTGTATCTTCACCATTTTTGAAATCAACGTGAATGATAATATGTTCTTACCTGTAATTCTAAATATTTATTCTAGTTGAAGTTGGAAATGACAAAAGCTGTGTATCTTGAATTTACTAGTGATAGTTGTAATCATTTGCCTAATGATTGCTATTTGTGTGGCAATAGCCGGGGATTGGTTGCAGGGTCCTTATGTCTACTATCTCTATAGTCAGTATGGTTTTGGGAAAGGGGAGATTGGACAGCTTTTTATTGCTGGTTTTGGGTCCTCAATGTTGTTTGGGACAATTGTTGGATCTCTGGCTGACAAACAGTAAGAGTTTCTCAGAACTTTGTTTGTGAATTCTTCGTGCTTTATCGATTGGAATTGTTTTCTCACTATATTTTGCCTTCACTAACTGAATGCAGGGGTCGAAAGAGAGCATGTGTGACATACTGCATAACATACATACTGAGCTGCATCACCAAGCATTCTCCTCATTACAAGGTTTTGATGTTGGGCCGTGTTTTGGGAGGTATCGCCACTTCTCTTCTATTCTCGGCATTTGAGTCATGGCTTGTAGCAGAACACAACAAGGTGAGGGATTGTTTATTTATCCTTTCGCTATATTCTTGATTGTTAACTGACATATTTACTCTCAAATGTATTATTTATATAAATCTCCATCTGGATAGTCCATGGGGACCTCCTAAATAATCTACAACAGGTGGTACCTTGTGGCCATGAAAGTCTCTTTACGCTTCATTATGATTGATAACCCAAGGGATGACATGTGTAGTCAAAGCCTCAAGGTCTTACGGCTGACCAAAAGGCTTTTCTAATTGGCCAACCATGCACAGAGTAACACATTTTAATTTGCTATTATCTTTTTTTAAAAATTATTTCGATTTATTCCCCCTCCCCGCTTCAATTTATAATTGTACATTTCAACTCAATATTGACATATTTTTTGGGGAGATTACACGTGTCCCCTCAAATTAACACTCATTTTGCAATGCAACTATCAAACTACCAAAGTTGTTCTTTTAGTCTCCAAAGTGCAGCCACTTTGACATTTGCACCCACTTTTTAGATCCAGCTGTTAAGATCATGGCATATTACCCATTTTTTATGTTCATGTTATCAAGGGGGGTTACTTGCATCTTATGTTTTGAATTAGGGGCTAGACGACAGCATTGTTAGTTTGGCAGTCTTAATGTGAAAGAAATGATAGTTTGGAGGGGTAAAGTGAGGTTTTCCCTATACTTTTTGTGCAACAATTTGTTGCATCTCTTTTTGTTAAGGCTTGTATCTGGCCTGATGAGGTACTCAACATTGAATTCCCGAAAGAGGAAAATATCTATATAACTAATGAAAATTTGGACTATTTTTATGTAATTTGCAGAAGTAAACGTTTATGCTACTTATAGTCTTGGCACAGAAAATTATTTTAGCCTTCCATATGCCTTAAAATTGCTCTCTGTTCTAGAATGTTTCTTTTAAAGGAAAAAAGAGTAATGACACTATGTAGAATGAAAGAAAGAAACCAAGAGAACTAGTGAAAGGTTGCTCTCTGTTCTAGAATGCCCTCAAGTTGCTTTCTATTATAGAATGTTCTTCTGGTTTATGTATAATGTTTAGTTATTTGGAAGCTCTTTCCGAATACAGAGCTCTTTTTGAATTTAAGGTGTGTGAAGCATATAGTAAAGAGTTAATCAGGTTTTTCACTTCGCCATCGTAAAAAATCAACTTCCAATATTATTTACACAGGATCTCGATGTCTTCAATGACCTTGATCTCTTCATATTAATGTGTTTTGCCTTTTTCGCCTTATTCTGTGCAGAGGGGCTTTGAACAGCAATGGTTGTCCATCACATTCTCAAAGGCAATATTTCTTGGAAATGGTCTGGTTGCCATTGTTGCTGGGTTATTTGGTAATGTACTTGTTGATACCTTGTCTCTTGGTCCTGTGGCACCCTTCGACGCTGCTTCGTGCTTTCTTGCCATTGGTATGGGCATCATTTTATCATCCTGGACAGAGAACTATGGTGATCCTTCTGAGAGCAAAGACTTGCTTACTCAATTCAGGGGTGCTGCTGTAGCCATTGCTTCTGGTAGAATTCTAATTTTCACTATGCATTCATCTTTTCTTCAAAATAACATCATAGCTGGATACTTAAACATACACCGTCTATATTTCATATATGTAGTGCCTGCATTAGAATAGACTCATCTTCTGATGATTCCTCCCTGCGATTAACTATGGCATGAGTAAACTCTTGTTCGATAGATCATTATACTTTGATTCTTGAGATGGTCATGGATGCGGTAGCAAGGGTTCTGATCATTAATAAATTTATAATGCCCATGTTTATTTTTCCTGATCATTATTGAAATTTAGTAAGGGTTTTGGGCCTTGAAAGCAATTAGCTTGAAGTTTTTCTTTTCTTTTGGTTTTGTTCTGCATGTGAATGCATTTTATAAGTGCTTTCATGATATGCTTAATTTCTCTTGGATCTTGGATATTACAAATTACCTAAGTTTATTCCAAGTACATCTATTACAAGCTTTAATTTTTTTTCCCAAATGAGACCCAATCGGTGGCATTGGGCAGGTTGATTTTGGTTTCTTTGCCTTGCTTTTTGTTTTGTGCCCATCATGCTTTGCTTGTTGTTCTGTGATCCTTGTTAAGTATTTATTTTCTATTTTCCTTTTGGTGCTTCGGTATTTTTGTCCCCTCATTTATGATCACCTTTTGTGTCATTCAGATGAGAAAATCGCATTGCTTGGCGCAATACAGTCACTGTTTGAGGGTTCGATGTACACGTTTGTATTTCTTTGGACTCCTGCTTTGAGCCCAAATGAAGAGGAAATCCCTCACGGTTTCATCTTTGCGACATTTATGTTGGCTTCAATGTTGGGAAGCTCCCTCGCATCTCGGTTGATGGCCAGATCATCACTCAGAGTAGAGAGCTACATGCAGATTGTTTTTACAGTCTCTGCCGCCTCTCTCCTTCTTCCTATTCTGACAAGTGTATGCTATGTTACCATTATGTTTTTATGTTATTTTCTATTTCTTATGGAATTTCCTAACTTCAGTACTTCGGAACAGTTCCTGGTTGCTCCTTCCCAGGCGAAAGGCGGAAGCATCTCATTTTCAGGCTGTGTTCAAGTTCTTGGCTTCTGTGCTTTTGAGGCTTGTGTAGGGATATTCTGGCCATCCATCATGAAAATGAGGTCCCAGTACATTCCTGAGGAGGCCAGGAGCACGATCATGAACTTCTTCCGCATTCCTCTCAATATTTTTGTGTGCATTGTGCTGTACAATGTATGTTGCATTCCAAAAAATACTTCAATATATTGCTTGAATTTGCGAATTTATTGGCTTGAGGATGTTGGAATGTGTAGATAGCTGACACCTCAGCCCACCTGATTTTGGTATGTGCTGATCATCAGACACATTCAGTTAACATGGTCCAATTTAAATTCCTTCAAATTGAACCTCTGCCTCAGCTAGAGTAGCATTGCTGGTACATGATGCCCACCTAGGCCAATATAGCCAAATCCAACCCATTTTGAGCCCTCCTCTTTGAGATATACTGCAGAAGCTTTTGGGTGTATTTAGAAAATCTCCAATAAACACACCTCTCCAGGCCAATGATAGAAGTAGCCTCTCTTTTTCTCCTCTTCCCTTACCATTGCAGGGGTCTGACACTAACAAGTTATTTTGGTTTGTCTTTGAAGGTTAATGCATTCCCCATCACAATTATGTTCGGCATGTGCTCAATCTTCCTCTTCGTGGCATGCATCTTGCAGAGGCGGCTCCTGGTGATTGCCGAGAAGCCAAGTATACTCCTTGAACTATAGTCTTGCAACTTAATTCAGGCTTATGTTGTATTGAGCAGAAAGGTGTAGGATATTAATTTTCCAATATTAGGCACATAAATAACAATATGACCATACTTATAAAAATAAAAATAAAAACAATATAGCCTGGATTATGACCCAAACTCTAAATATATGTACGAGGATCGTCTGACACTCTCTGCTTATAGATGACTGTGTTTGTATTTGTTACAGAGACAGAAGATTGGACAACATTGAAGGAAAGGGATACCGAGGCAGAGCCATTAAACATCTAAGTGGTTTGAGTTGACAGACAACTAGGGATTCTTGGGAGGTCGAAAACCACCACCATTTTCATTCCACATACTGTTTGGTTGATGAAGCATTCATTTTAATAGGGAAGGCTAATATTGTATAAGATAGTGATCTGCCAAGCAAAGATAGAGAGCGTGGGTGAAGGGTTATGTAATCTCTGCGATTGTATTTTGGTTGTCATTAAATCAACATGGTAGTGCATTAGTTACCTATTCAAGTATTCTTCTGGGGAGGAAAGATCTGCTCTTGTGAAGCACATCGAAACTGCACTTGATGATTTTAATCTCTCTTTTATCTTGGACAATGTGTAGATGCATTTTATAACCAACTCTATGTCGGATGTCATTTTTTTTTTTTTTTTTTTTTTTTTTTTTTTTGTTGGCTCTGTACATGAAATTTTATTTGAAGTGGAAAAAGAAAGAAAATTGATCTTGGATTCTTTGGAGGGTTGTAAGAAAACAAGCTTCTGATGTCAGAATAAATTAATTTGGTTCTAAATATTCTGCCAACCATTTTGATTCTTGAGGTCCAAAGGGAGATTATATAGAGGCTGTTAATAAAGGGTGTGGCTCGGTTGAGAAACCTCACATTCCCTCCTATTTTGAACTGAATGTGAGACATGTATCTGAAGTTTTTATACGAAGGCCAAAGATTTGCAATGTCAACCACCACTAGGGGTGAAAAAAAAAAGGGTGAACCAGTAAACCGGACTGGACTGGTGAGTTTGGTCCGGTACTGGTTTCATTTTTTTCAAAATCAGTCAAATCGGTTCCGATTTTTCTTTTTCTAACGCCAGACTGGTTCATATGTGTATATATATATATATATATTTTAATTTTTATATTGTATAAAATAATTTTTGTATGATTTTTTATATTATAACATAATTGATAATCATCCATGCATTGCATTATATATATATTAATTATGTGCTCATGTAAAATACTAGAGGCAGGCTAGGTAATAATGTTGATGTGTAAGTTGGTATAAAATTCGAAAACAAAATATAATTAACATGGCAAAATGAAATTTTATGATCGTCATAAAAAACAACATTCATCTGCTGTTTGAATAAAATTATAAAGTTATGAATGATGTACAACAAGTAAACTCAAGTCGTGTTTGAAAAAAATTAGATCATACTCCACTCCTAAGTCTAACCACATACGTACGAATTCAATTTGTTTACACACCCTTATAAATCTCAACAGTTTCTAAGGGATATCCTAGATATCGTTGTGTCATAAAAAACATGCTTTAGTACTACTTGTGCTAACTTTTCAAGTCAATTGACATTTTCTTCATGTCCACTGCCCGCTTAATTAATCAGTACACGACATTTCAAATTTAATGACTTGACCATCAACGTATGTCATGACTTTTCTTTCATTTTGGATTAGATCGATAATCCCAATCCAAATTACTAGCGAATGTCTTCTTGATTGTGGAGCTTTTTTCTTCAATCATCTAACAAGCGGGTCTCACATTTATAAATTGAGCATGGACACTACAATATATCTATAAGAGCTAGCAACGATATTATGTACTCTAAAAATATATAATTAATTTTCTATATTATTGAAAAATAGGTTTTCGATAAATGTCTTAGTTTTTGGAATATCATTTTACTTTTTGTCAATGAAAAAAATATATATTTTTCTTTTAAACAAGAACTAAAGCAGTCTCAATCTTCTTTTTCCATCCCAATATATACGCAACACTGAAATCTGTCTAGTGTAAATATTGTAAGTGGTAGACCGCATAATCAACATCCTATAGAGGACGGGCTCGACTACTATATATGTAGAAGATAAGTCCCTTGACATTGAAAGAGATAATAACAACTAATGGATCTCCGCTACAAAATTTCTCTAAAACCGTACCGGTTATACCCTAACCACCACTACTAACTTGAGCTAAGTCCTCCATCTCCTTCACGTCTCTGTCTCTCATCAACAGCTACAGGGCCACCATCTTTTGCAGCTTCTCATTTGTCGCCATCCCCTTTCCTCAATGCCCAATTAAAGATCACATCCCAAATGCACAAAGAACATCAAGTCAAAACCAAATTGTGAAACTCGGGTGGCAGGCTGACAGCTATGAGGAAATGGTAGAATTAACAGAAAGTTGTGGCCTTTGCGGAGACCGAGCCACCCCTCCCGGTAGATCTCCTCTGTTGAGCAAGCGGAGGTTCACAGCAACATTAACGCCAAGCCAACCAAGATCAAACTTGTTGGGAAGGGGAAAAATAAAAAAGGCAAACTACATGAATGTCTTTGCCTAGGGAGTTAGATCTGGAAAACGTGTTGAAACAAAAGCGAACTACATGAACTTGCTTAGGAAGAATATGTTCATACGTGGCCAGCGAAAGCATAAATGTTTCTCTAGAACGTCCCATGATCAATAACTGAGGAAACTCGCAATTATAAATAGCTCAAAACGCAAGGTAAAAAGCTCCTTGGACTCTCATCGAATACTCTGTAGGACAGCTTTTCAACTCAAAATTCAGCAAATATTTGGCATTGAAAACTGTATCAGTAGATTCTATCCTTCTAATTTGCATGGTTTGATACTTACATTGTGAACATTATATTGGTAGAATCTGATCAGCAAATCTTTTTTGGAGCGTTTGGATGCATGGATTTGGGTCTTTAAAACCCAAGTCCCTTGTTTGTATTATTTTTAAAATTTAGATTTAGATTTGTATTAAAACCAAACAAGCTTTTTTAAGTTTTTTCAAATTCCTGAACTTCAAATCATGGTTAATTTAAAATCCAAATCCAAATTCATCTATATAAACGCAACCTGTATGAACTCTAAAGTAATATTAACTCAGGAACTGCTACAAAGTTAAAATGCATTACATTAGTTAATTTTGATTGACTTCACAGCTCATACCAAGGTAGCACACAGGAAAAGAGACAGCAAATTGAGCACAAAAGAGTTAAATACAATAAATGAACCACTTGGGCAATAGCAAATATTGAGAAAATTGGGCATCACTTTGTTGGGTTAATGGAAGGAATTTAAAGGGGAAAGTGTTTTATGTGTTGTGTGTGTGTTTCATTTGAACTATAAGCACGCGGAAATTCTACGCAAAATGAAGTTCATGCTGATGTCAAATCTGTTTGGAGTGTCCATAATACGTCCCAGATTATGTAATACATACAGATATTTTACAACAAATTCATTGTCAGTTGATACCTTGAGATCAATTTATAGCACTCGGCCACGTTTTGCATCTGTCGAGGCAACTTCCAAATCCCCAATGAAGAAAAGTATTTTGTCCAAAATCCCTCTACAGGATTGCTCTTCTTGTGATCCTTCACCATTGAAATCTCTTTTTGTGTTTAAAGTACAACCAGATGCCCCTTTCCTTTGTCTCCTTGAACCCAAATAGCGTTGAATTTCACCTTGATGAACAAGATAGTAGTCCCCACCTTCTCTTATTATCTTCAGGCCCCTGGAAGCATTAAAATAATTGCAATCTTATTTGAGTATGTCCAAAAATTGGAGTTAGGATTATCCTATTAGTTTCCTTATTATATTACTGTAACTAAGTTAGAAATCAGACGTGCTACCCTTTATCCAAAACATAGACGGTGCTGAAGAAGATATGCTCAAAACAGGAAAAGATCAAAACACTTTAAATGCTTTATGTTTGGAATGAATCTACTTTTCAGACAACCAACTTCTAGTGGATATAAGCTTTGACTGATCTACCTATCTATAAAAACTTAATAGGAACACAAGAGCTTTCCTAAGATTTTTACAAAAGTGATAGACAGGGGGCAGATGGACAGAGGGAACCACCGAGCATGTTTCAAAGGGAGGGCAACTATGAAGTGTGAGGGTAATCAAGTTTGCCAGGAAATCATATTAACTAGGACTTTCAACTTACAATCCAACTCGATGACAACGATCTTGAACCTCATACACTTCTTTCCATGATTTTGAACCTATAGGGGCATAGAACATAGCACTATCTCCTCCCCATCTTTCCCTGAATAGATTGGACCATAGGTTGTTGTCCGAGGCCAAGAACTTCCACTTCCTGCAAACTTTACAACAGCAAATCCCCATGTTCATAACTTAAAAATGATATCTCAAGAGAAATAAAAAACCTGGAAAAAAGAGGCAACTTTAAACACCATTTTTTTTAATAAGTGGCAACTTTAAACATCTTAAAAAATGGAAGTGCTTCTAAGTGAGTGAGTGAAAATTATACCGCCCGATAAATTCATTGTTCTGAGTGCAGCAGCTAGGAAGATGCTCTGTTGAACCGCTTTTAAACCTATTTTATTTTCTTCGTGCTTCTTTAGCATCAATAACAAAAGAAATGTCAATAGTTCCACGAAATTCTACAACCATTTTCTTTTATCAGATTTGGTCTTGGTCAGGAATCAAATTATCTTAGTTCAGAGAACAAGATATCTTCTGTTTTTATAATATGCTGGAAACTCAATTATCTGAACCTTCTTTCAAAGATGACCAGACACTGCCTAATGCATATAACATACCATAGACTAAGAGTAATATGTCATATTAAGGTGGTTTACATGGGTTTTCAAGTAAGCTAAATAGATATCTAGTTATATGTTAAATGCCCAAAACTATTAGTATAACAGATTAAAGGATAAACAATGCCACAGTTGGGAAACATAAGCTATTAAGTAAAATCTTGTGAACAATATGATTACTACAATTTAATCAGGTTATATTTTGTCTGAAAACATTATAATTGTACTATATAACTAGTTCCAGTTATCATTTTCCTGTCTACCCATCAAGTGCAAATGAGAAACTTTCAACCTCTCAAGATGAATGAAAGAGTTTATATGAGAAATGGTACAGATAATTGAAAGCAAGACATGAGCTTCCTGACTTATTTTAGTCTTGATTATCAATTTATTGCCTCCCTCCCTCCCGCCCCAAAACAAGTTAGGTCCATTTATACCCCCTCCAATGAATAGTCATTCTTCTTTAGGTCCACTTAATTCCCATGTTCAACATTATTTGAAAAACTTGTAAACTTGGGTTTGGGAAATTAAACTCAATTACGAATCAGGAAATTTAATAACTGCATAAACCACGAGAAAGCAAGTTTCCCTTTTTCTTTCCTCTTATTTTTTATTAATAAAAGAACATCTTTTGTTTAGATCATTCAATAAAAAGGGTAAATCTCTATGATAGATCACAAATCTCATTGACAATTAACAATTCCCATCATTAAGAGGAAAGAAAACAAAACCGATGAGAAAAGATGGGAGAAAAAGAACTACATGAATTCAGAAAAAACACTTTAGATATCTTATTAAAGTGAGAAAGGGGGAAAAAGGAGGGTAAGACTCGAGCTGAAACTCAGAACCCAATCCAGAATACAGAAATCAACCCAGAAGAAAAGGCCAAAACCATGGTTGGTAGCAAAGAATATTAGAAAACGAGGCAGAAAACTTTGAAGTGACTAACCTTGTTGTGCAATTGCAAGGTCCTGGTAATCCAAGAAACAGAAAATCTTAAGGCAGATTTCCAGCGGTAAAGTCTCCATTTTTTTAAATACAAACCATACAACCTTAAAGCATGTCTTGGGCAATGTCGGAGAGCGATCTGATATGTATCTTGATACGCTTTCCATGTCTAAGAACAGTTTTCTGTTTGGCTTTCTCGGGTTTTGGATTTGAACGAAGTGAATTTATCAGCCTACCCAACAATCTCAACTCGCTCGAGTAATGAAAAGTTACATGCTCGCTACGATATTACTGCTTTCGAAACTAAAGGACACGTGTACAGACATGTTAGCGAGTAATTGACTGTATTTTACAGCTTCGATTGCTGAGACATGCAGTCACAGTTAAACACGCCACGTGTCTAAACTGACCGCCGAAAAATACTTGCTTGGAACAGCTTTACGCAAAAATAAGAAATGATAGTTATAATTATGAATGTATAAATATTATACAGTATTTTAAAAAAAATAAATAAATATAAAATTTATATGAAAAGAAATTAATTTTTTAATAATAAATTTTGCTCTTTTTTAAAATAACTGTATAATATTTATACATTCTATAACTATACGTGAGATTACTACGTAAAAATTGCGACGAGAGAGTTGGAGTTTCAACAAAACAAAATTACCAGTTTCATAAGGAAAACAAGTGTTTAAACAGTTTTAAAATATTTTTAATAATAAAATTAAATTGTTCGGATATTATATATTAAAATTTTTTAATTTTTTTTTTAAAAATTTAAAAATACTTCTATAATATTCAGATAATTAAAGCTTTGTCGTTTGATTTTATTACCGACACGACACTGCAACTTTTAAATAACTTTTTGTCATTTCTATTTCGATAAAAGGTTTTTTTTATATTGTTTTTAAACTAACGTGGCATGCTTGAAAGTACTATAGATATATCATTACTATGTAATAAATAAGTTTTTAATAATAGAGCTTATAAAGCTTATTATTTAAGTTCTAAAATTATAAACCTTAATTAAAAACTATATTACCCACCACAATTTTAAATATGCACATAAATCTGTACTTTTTTTTGGAATTCAACGCTAAAGGCAGGTTTGGGATGGGATGAGATACAAAATTCTCATCTCATCTCATTATTATATCTTTTTCAAATCTTCATACAAAATATAATAAACAATTCAACTTTTTCAAATCTCAATTCACCTTTTTCAAATTTCAATACAATAATAATATTAAAACACAATATTTTAAACTCAAATAAAACACAAAATTCTCATCTCACCTCTCAAACCTGCCAATGACTCGAATATTGCCTTCGCAGTGTGAATAGTACCAATAGGTTTCTTATTTGGCAAAGCATTTTGAGAATTGTTACAATTATAAAAAGATTCTACAAAAATAAACTAATAAACTAACATAACTTTATATGAAACATTAAATTTACTTTATAAAAAAAAATTTATAATCTAACGTACCATATTAAGTCGCGTCAATTTGTAAATTTTACTTTTGTAGAATATTTTGTGGTTGAAGTATTTCTCCAACATTTTTAATAGCTCAAAAACAAAGTAAGAAATCTCTCTAATCCATGCGTCTTTTTTTTTTCTTTTTTTTTTAAAAGGCTTAGGTTTATTCGATCTACTTAGAAACTAAAGATGAAGTTTTAGACGATGATAGAATATAATTTAGTAACTTTGGTCGACTTAAATTTTCAGGACAAATGACAATTTAGCGTGATAATTATATCCTCGTTATTCTTAACCTTAAAATATTATATACACACATATTAATTTTCCAAGACAACATGAAAGGGGCAAGTTTTAACATCAACACAACACAGGCAACATTTATCACCTTCGCTTGGGTGAAAACCCCATGATCTTACCATTCAGAGAGAAAAAGCCTATGACTCTTCTGATTAATTTGATGTGGTCAAACGGATTTCTGTTAGATCATATTAATTATTTTTTAAATGGAGGAATATGGGAATCTGTTTGAGCTTAAAGTGGGATTATATTTTTATACTAATGATTTTAAGTAATTTCTAGCTTTCTCGAACTGAAATACAATACCACCATAACATGCTTATAAGGAGGAAACAATTCTCCTCAAATTGTCTGAACTTGAGAGTCTCAAATAGAAGAGAGATAGATAAGTCAAGTATATCATATAGTATTTATTGTTCATTTAAATATGCCGAACAACAATAAATACCGGCATATGATTCACTTAATATGTTTATCTCCCTCTCACTCTCAACCCTCAAGTTTGGACAAAAACTTAAAAGAGAGACCTTGATCCATACCATATAGGAAATAACAAAAGGGCGTGATTTTTTTCCCTTCCCTCCAATTTCTTCTAATCTGCTTGGTTCCTAAGAAAGTCTACAGGTTGAAGTTATTTTCTTTCGTTCTATCTCCAAGAAATGATATATTGCCTGAACTTAAAAAATTAGTGAATAAAAGTTCACTTTAATTGGAATAAGTACATGTATACCTTTCGACATACATCCTTATATGTTATTAAAGTAACTCAATTGTTCATTTTTCAAAAGATGAGAATAAACAATGGGAGGGAAGCTTTGAACATCCATATCCATATATATTTGGACCATATGGTAGGTAAAAGAGAAGATTAATCTATCACCCCTTTACAGTGGTTTAGATTTTCTTATATGGGTTAGATATGCCTATATCTTTTCTATATGATAGGAGTTTAATTGTCCATATCCTGATCTTCAACTGAGAGGGAATAAGATCTCTAAAAGTTTTGATGTATTATAATTGAAAAATTCTTCTCATCAGCTACTATTCACAATTACACACCTCACACCCTATGAAAAACATCCCTATACCTTATGAAAAACACTCCCACACTCTATGAATAAAAAAAAAAAAATTCCACGTCATATGTAGGGTGTGTGATATAAACAGTTGCTAACTTGTAGCAAAACTCATTCTAATTACATGGAAATAGTTAAATCTTAATCATATTTTTAAATTAAATAGTTGGTATTTTTATCGTATCATTATTTATTTATAATAAGTGTTTGGTTTTTAGAGCTAGTTGTTCCTAATTATAATGTGATAAAATATTGAGAATTTAATTTGAAAGAAATAGTCAAGAATAACAATTACAAATTTTAAAAGTAATAAAAAAATGAGAAATGTTTTAGCTGCAAATAAATTCTACATAAGTAAACCCACAAACCGATGTGATACATAAGATTGTAAAACTACTTCTATTGTAAAGTAGATCTAACATATCACATAAAATCATGTCAGTTAATTACGAAAAAATATTTTTTTATAATTTTATGATTAAACATAATTATATATATATTTAAAAAGAGATATTTATAGATTTGACAACATTAAATATCATAAGTTAGATTCCAACACAAAATACATTAAGATTATTCATTCTATTTAAATAAGAAAATATATCTAAGAAATGATATCAAAATTTTGTAAATTGCTATACTCTCCTTAAAACTAATCCCTTTTTCTTTATACTGTCTTTCCATGCTTTGAAATATTGTGTAAATTAACAAAATTAAAATTAAAATTAAAATAATTTGCAATTATGTTTGGCATAGTAAGTGGCAAGAGATGAACCTTTCTAGCTGCTTTCCAATATTGTGCGTACCAACGAGCATACAAATTACAAAGATAGGTCAGTTGCGATAGATGTTGCATTTTTTCATCAAGCGAATCATGTACGTACGTGCTCTACATTGTGTGTTGTCTTTTCATGCATTCTAGCTTTTTCTTCCTAATCATTTACTTTTTCTGTCTTTCTATATATATGATTACAATAAGTTTGTAGGTCAAACTAATATTTAACACACATTAAGCAGATAGGGAACTTTAGACTTCTAGATGTAACTTACAATTAGAACATTTTCATCCCACTTTCTAAATTTTTTCTTAAATTTTAGCTAAAAAGAATATTCCCTATAATTTTATCATAAAAAATTTCTACATCGTATTCCTTATCATTTATCTATTCTATTAAAATAATATTCTTTTATTCTTTCTTTATTGCTTTATTACTTTTTTTCACTCACTTTCATTTTCAAACTTAACTACTCAATATTTTTCTTATGCTTTGAACTATTACTCTAGTGACTATTTTAAACAAAAATTTAAATTATTTTTTTATGGGTACGATAATATTTTTAAAATTATTATTTAAAATTATAATAAATATGAATATGAGAGAACATGTAGATGATTGGAAAAAAAAATTCATTTTATTTATTAGAATAAAAAAGATGACTTACGAGAGAAATAATGATTTTCTATATTTGGAGAACTATTATTCATCCCCTAAATCAAAATCCTCGGCTTTAGCATCTAAAGTTTGAGGGGGATGTTGATGTATATTTGATAGGTCTAGAATCTTACACTAATATTGTTTGAATATTATGGTAATATTGTTAAACAATGTAAATACTCTTAGGTCAAAAAATATTGTAATTTTTTTTTTTTATTTCCTTACATCACTTGCCTTCTTTTTCCCTATAAATAAGCCATCTTACAGCACATAATCATTCAATTAAGAAATTGAAATTCCATTCAAATTCTACTCTTACTTATTTTCTTCAATTGACATTCCCATATTCACCATGGTTTCAGAAAGAACCAATTAACATTCCCGTAACCGAGGTTTCCGAAGATTCATCGCAGTTCAGCAAGTCCACAGATAACAGATGCCTCAAGAAAGACACGGTCCAATGGTAAAGTCCAGGGACTGCCCTTCGGCAGCATAAGAGTTCCTGTGTGTACCAACCATTACTGCTATGTCTACCACCAGTAATAACACCAATTTTCGTTTTTGAAGAGGGTAGTGCTATAAATTATAGCTCTTTATATATGAATATAAGAAACAGAAAACAAAATATACCTGTGTCATGAACATCGACCTCGGTGAAATCTTCATGTAGTTGCCAAGCTCAAAAGTCTGCCAGCAAGATTTAGAGGTTGAATCATGTTTGATGCATCCAAACACCTTGAAGCACATGCATCATGAGTTGCAACATTCAACCCCGCGCGGCATCTGAATCGGCACCAACAGATGCACTAAAGTGCTAAATATCAGCATAACTTCCATTTTAACAATAATGCAAATGGAACAGTGGTGAAATATGGTTTAAACATTATCGCTTGACATTTATTTACCTGGTTTGTGGTGGCGGTGATGACACCAATTGGAAGAGTGAAGAAAAAGGGAAAATGGCAAAAGCTAGCAGTTCACCCCGCCAAGGAAATTATAGCTTGACATTGTAATACTCGCAAGCAAACATTATGAGAGCAATGCTGAGCACAAGTATGACATACTTCTTCATAAGCTTGGTATGTTCATCCTTCTCTTTCACTCACTCCGAAAGCGCCCTTTGGCTTTGCTTCCATATACCACACAGCATTCGACCGGTGCAACTCAAAAAAAAAACTCTTACAATGGCTTTATATACAGGGCTATGGTTACGCCAAATAGATCAGCAAACTTCTAAACAGTCAATTGCTAACTTAAATACTATCTTAAAAGAAAAACCTGGGCTATAGAGGCAAAGCAAGAACATAAATGGGCATTTCTGAAGGAATTCGAAAAGGAGTGAGTATATATGCACACTTCTATGCATGTATACAAAAACACATAAAAATATTTCAAAGGGAAAATAATGAAAGAATAGATCATAGTCTATTGATAACTGGATACATGTCACCATTTTTTCATTATCCATATAACATTCGTCAAATATCTTTATATATATATATATATATATATATATAATTTCTTCATCCCACAATAAATTAAATTCGAATCCAAAACAAGTGAAATTATTATTATTATTTTTTTTTTAAAGAAAGTATAGGAAACGTATAATCGTTGATAGTTTAGCTCCAGTAGTACTTGTCCGTAGTATTTCTTTGAAGTGGAAGAAGTCAACAGAAGAAGAAAGACAAGTAGATTTGGGGAACAGAGCTCGGATCAACCGTGCGTAGCTTTAATACTGCCTTCATCTTTACGTTATCCATTCAAAATTTCAAAGAGAATTTTACTCCAAATGTGCTATCTCGTCAGGTACGTAATATCTATCTACTTAGCTTATTTCTGACGACGTCGTATTCCACCCAGCAACCGATACTTTTAATAGTATTCTCATCATAAAATGATTCAAGGCTATAAGCAAATTTTCTTCGTTACTAGTTCAGTACGGATAGAGCAGTAAATGACCTTTTTCTCCTTTACTAATATAACAACTCTCTTACAATTTCCATGTATATAGATGGATAGATAGAAACACACCTTTTTACAAAAAAGAAAAAAATGGTTAAGGCTTAAAGCAAATAATTCTCAGGAAAAATAAATAAAACAACAAAATCTCAAACCAAAAAAGAAAAAGAGAGAGAGAAAAAAGAAATAGGAACTCAAAGCTCAACATTTTAGGGCGTTACAACCCAGATTTTCATGAAATTCACCTTTGTATCAGCCTTCCCAACAAGTAAGCCCAGACTAAATGCATGATCATATCCACTAACTCCCCTATTCAAGTAGCCAAGTTAATCACACCATTATTCTGTCCTTGCTAGGATTATCTTACTTGTATACAATGCAGCAATGGGGTCATAACACAGTATTCTTAGAGTCATCAAAAGCGCCGGGTATCACAATTTAAAAGAGACAGGAATAGTCCTCAAACATCAGGCATATCAGCATCCAGAAAAAGGGATGAGCAATATATGGTTTGCCCAAGCCGCCTCCACTTAGCGGAATAAATACCCTCTTTTTTGCAGAAACTTTCATTCCATGATTGCATATGCATTATGAGAAATCACCGATGCCGTCGCAAGGGGATATAACGACCGATACCTCACCCTAGGAAGAAAAAAACAATAACATACAGACTACCGACCTAGTTCGTGACAATGAGCACAATGTGACCTATTTGATGTACAACCCAATGTCAACTTGATGATCAGAAAAAGTGGCTTCAAAACCCAGTTAGCAGAAGTCAAACAAATACTCAAGGCAGCACTTACAAGCAGGCTTTGAGCATTAACATCATTGTTGCAGTCATGACCATAGTCTCAGTTTACATGATAGCAAATTATCAAAATCTTGTTCTCAGATTACAAGCAAGAGATGGAATTGGCTTTAGCTTTTGGATCACTGTAAAAGCAGGTTTCCTACATCTCCTCTATATTATAGGCAACCAGAAAGCTCAAAACCAAAAAAGAGAAAAAAAAAAAAAAAAAAACCAATTGAAGGAGATGTTTTTATGCTTGAAAAATTATTCAGCAGAAAAAATAATAAGGAAACCATATATATATTGTATTCAACATATAGACTCAAACTTCACCCGCTTTCTCTACCTTTCTTCCTTTTTATATATATATATATATAAAAAAAAAAAAAAAAGTTGTAGGTAGAGATTTAAGAAACAATTTCAGGAAAATGTTGAATTGCAAACAATACATCACATTTTAATGTATAATGCTACATATTTTAATGATCACCACACTTCCATTGCTAGAAATATATGTCAAAACATATATTAGGCCTGAGAGGCGGGACAACATATAAGTTTACACCATCTCCAACTACGGATAAATATAGCAGTATTTGGAAACATTCTTTAGTAATTAAACGCAGAAATAGTTCACAGAATTCAAAAATAGAAAAGCACACTCCAAATCTCTAGCAATCGCCCCAGACTCAACGAAAACTGCAAAGTTCAAGTTGTTCCTAACAAAAGCGCTTGTAATTCACGAAACGGCAAGGCTGTTGCATTGCCCCTCATCTCATACCTCCCATATTCGAGCGAATCCTACAGAGAAGCGTCGTTCCATGATTTAGCGCAATCTATCGTTTTATAAAGAAGTTTTCTTAGTCAGCACCTATCGGTCATGAATAATAAACAGCCGAACGGGTGGAAAATAACGTTTATCACCTGCAAAACTGCAAAGTCAACGCTTGCCACGATGCCCGCCACCTGACCTCGCACCAGGATAGCGAGCAAATTGCAACCTTAAACTGACCGAGTCACGGTCATGCTCATCAAAGATATAACCTGCAAAATCGAGCTTCACTATTTCACGCTGAACATCTAGCCACGTTTTCAACGGTTAATTAGGTCATCAGCAGACAGATGATATAAGACGTGTGCATCATTACCCAACTTAAATACATAGAAAACGCAAAGTAAACCTGACAAACAGTCAACCACTTTCCCTGACACCCAAGACACATGCAGATCCACCAATTGTTTCCTGATTGTCAAAAGGGCAATCCATAGGTACAACGCACGAAAATCTGCAACCTTCCCAAGATAAAGCTCCCTCATCAAGCTTCCAGTCTCTAGTTTACACACGTAACAAAAACGAAGGAATATTTTGCCAGTGTTTCTGTTTTAGTTAGTCTGAGGTTTCAATTGGTCCAGAACAGACGAGGAAAAGGTGAGCCTAAACAGAGCTATTAATGGCATCGTCATTTGAACCAGTTAGCACAGTTTGCCGGCCATGTGAATAAATCAGCCTCCTTAACCAGTATAGGTAGCCTATTTGGCAAGTTGTGCTAAAAATCCATGAAGTCGATTAAACCAAATTTCTCTTCCTTTTTCTAAATGTGGATGAATTGCAGTCTCGAATCGAAAACCTCGCAAAATGTGCCACTCAATATTATGAACAAACCTGATGAGCCCAAGAGCAAAACTACAGTGTCAAACAATATCAGTAATAAAGGCAACCTTGTCAAATGCCAATAAGAATGGCTCAAAAAACAGAGCTGCTGATTTTGAGACGACCCGAGAACACGAGACGCAACAATAGGGTTAGGATTGGGCATAATCAAGTTGTGGTTAATTCAAGTTGACCCAAATATGACCTGATACATAAACGGGCCATGCCAGGTCAACGTAATACAGGGTCATAATGATTGACCTGTTTAATTATTCAAGTCATGACCGATCCAATTGACAGTCCTATCAAAAACCATTCTTCTGCAGTAGAACTTCCATACCCTTCAAAGTGAGTTTCTCACCTTAATTTGAGATATACAAGCTGCCGAACTAAGGATTTGCAAATTTTTTGAGAAACTTCTAAAAGTTTTGCAAACCTTTGGAAGCCCAGGGTTTCAAATTACAAAACTCCAGTGCTAATTTTTCCGTAATACGTATATAACTGTTCCTACAGAAGACACGTTTTGCTTACATGATAACAAACATGATATTTGGAATTTGCAAACTGACATTTCTTTCTTTATTAACATTATTAATTCCAAGACTCCAGTTTTGCTGTTAGTGTTCTGCTTCTCAGTAGGGAAGAACTCTTAGAGCCAGCGCAAACCACAAAATGTTATAAAATCAAGGTTAATCATAAGATTAGACGACGACAACAAATCTGAATGCTCCCCCAACCCCAACAACCATCAAACAAGCACATACGGATAAGCAGACATATAAGTGTATTTCTCCAGTAATAGCAAAACCCATGCATATCAGAAAAAGCCCACGATTCTCAGGTTTGGTATACCCTGTAGCAAAACCATCTAATGCCCTCTTTGTACAAAAATGAAAAAGAAAATTCCAGGAAAATGTGTATTTCTCCAGTAACAGCACAACAGAGACAAATACGTAACATAATGGATACAAATACACGGAGTTAAAATTCTTACAAGTAAATGGTATAACAAGCTCACCTTGCAATGCATCCATGGCAGTGGCAGCATGGGCTGGACTTACAAAATCGACAAAACAAAGTACCAGTGGATCTCCCCCAGGCTGCACAGATTAATTAATATCGGTGAATGCATCAATGTGCTTAATATTGACCATGCACTTGTATAAACTTACATGTCTCGATTCCTTGCTTACGAGTCTCACTTCTTTGTAACCAACAAAAGGGCGAAAGATATCTGTGACCACAAGTGAAGGAACAAGACTATGAAGGGAAAAGGGCAAAAATAAAAGTTCAAGCAACAGTCAGGGTAGCCTATAGAAGGATACGAGCCACTTCCCGTCGTGTACAGTTGGAGGGCAAGCCCTCAACAAATAGTGTACTGGAAGCATCAGGAGGAAGGGGAACCTCAGGCCTTCCACCTCCAAATCCCAAGGTTCGGTCCTTCACAGTAGTACCTTGTTCCACACTCCCAATACCCACAATTCGTGGATCATCGACAGCATGACTCGATAATCCCCCACCAAGTGGTCTAGCAGATTGTCCACCACCATAAGAAGAAACTTGCTGAAATATTGCATTTTACCATTAGACCTCAAAATACAATTGAATTGGGAGTGGCAAAAATTGTATCGAAAATACAAAAAACAATACAAATAATTATTTCTTACTGCACTGCGAAGGTAACGATCATAGGACGCTCCAATGGAGTCGGTATCTCTAATTCCGCGAAGCGTTCCTCTATCATCATCACGAGAAAAATAGCTGGGCAGATCATGACCACTAGGGATATCTTCAAAAGAAAACACATACTTTAGCAAATGACCAGAAATATAAACAAAATGAACAACACATTAGGTCACATTCTCATAAATAAATAAATAAATAAAATCAAATGATTCAAAAGGCAGAAGAAGATTGCATATTGATAATAGATGAGCTCAGTTAACAAATGCACTTGGTTTGTATTTGATTTCCAAGTATTGCAAATTTTCTATTTGCACTGCAAATGTATACATGATTTTGGGATTCATGTATACAGTGCCAGATGCAAGATCAAAATGAGACAAGTCTTACATGAATTTGAAGGCAGTGATGCCAGTAATCTAGGATAAAATATATTCTAAATAGGTCATTATTTAAAGAGAACTACTACAGACACAAAAATATTACACAAAAGCAAACCTACAAGCCGATGTGGTTTCATGAGATCCGTTAGATCTATTTTACAATAAAAATAACTTTACAATCTGACGTACCACATCAATTTGTGAATTTACTTTTGTGCAATCCATGTGTCTAAAGATTTTATTTATAAGTAAAAATATTATATATATATATATCAATAGGAGTAACCAAGTACACTGGACGTATACAAGAAAACACCTAGCTCATACTAGAGAGCTTCTAATAACCCAGAAAGCCCATGAAAAACTACACAAAATACACCAAACCCGAATTGGAATAGAACACACATCCCCAACCCCAAACCCTTGTTTCCCGTAAGACTAAGGCCTCGTTTGTTTTTGCAAATAAGATGGATGAATTGAGATAAAAATTGAAAGTTGAATAAAATATTGTTAGAATATATTTTTTTATATTATTTTGTTTTGGGATTTGAAAAAATTGAATTGTTTATTTTATTTTTTATGAAAATTTAGAAAAATTGTAATAATTAGATGAGATGAGATAAAAATGGTTGTGAAAACAAACGAAGCCTAATACTCCACTTGAAATTCCCTCTACGAGAACGTCTTCAGAATGCCCTCCCTTTAGTCTTCCCTTGACTTGAGCTACCACCCTTAGCGTCGTAGTTGATTGTCCAAGAAAGTCGCTTTAATTCCCTGCTTTTCTTAAAACTTGATTTGGTTTCAAGCAAGTGGCTCGCCTCAATCGCAGTGAGCATTGCTTTAAATTGGTCTTCACATCCTCCATGTGAAAGCCCCACGATATGTTGAATCTCATTAACCTTATGCAGAACTCAATCAGATGGTGAACCCATTATATTGTTTATCGGAAGAAGAGAAACTAAGGGAACATTATCCCCAGACACAGTACCCAACTGTACTCCCAACCCTAGACATTCCTCCTCACAAGCACCAACGAAAAAAACCATAATTTTCTCCTTGCCATATCCTACATACAAATCCCAAACCTCCTCAACAGCTATATGGTTGTTGTCCATTGCCGCTATCACCATTAAAGGTTCCCCCCCGCCATCGACGAGAACATTGCTTGAAGCTGCTCCACCCCCCGACGATCCTTTCTGTGCCACTTTGTCAGACCCTACTGCTCCCTTAGAAGGCATAGAACAGGTAGGGGAAGCACTACCTTCTATTACCCCATCTTCATCTTCTCAAAGAGGCTCGTCTATTTCTTCCAAAGTACTCAAGACCTTGGAAGGACCCCCATCTTCCACTGAAAGTGAACCTTGGAAAAAAGTACCAACCCCATTTGCAACTGGTGACTGAGGGCAGTCAGACGACAAGCTACCAATGTCCTAAGTGACACCGGCGTGAACAGTGATGCCAGTGTCCAATGACCCTATCTGTGATGGCGTTGAAACTCCCTTTTCTGGTGCACTTGAGGCCTTCAAACCCGTAGGATTACCCCCACCACCCCCCCCCCCAATCCGTATTCGACCCACCACCCAAGCCCACGACTTAAGTCCAACCCCTTATCCACTTTAATCATGAGATCTCTCACATACTCCATAACTCCCGTCAATTGAGCTTTGACAGCCCATAAGACCCCCACCACTTCTCCCAATGTCACTTGATAGCCTTTGTCTCCTACAAGTGCCTTACCCTTACCTTCTTCCTCAGAGCTATTCTCGGTCGGACTACCCCGCCAGTGATCTCAACACCAAGGCGTACGAGGTACCTTTGATCGAGGAAGGCCTTCCCACTATCTTTCCATCAACAAACTCCCTTCTGTTTGCATGCTTCAGAATAGCGGCTTGGACCCAGTAACACTTCGAATGGACTGCAGAAAACCTCTCCATCCAATGCCATTTGTGCCTTCCGAAATCACCAACAAACATTTCCTCCTTTCATTCTGGAATTCTGAGAGTTGCAGAAAACTACCCCTTGCATTAATATGATGCTAAATGACGAAAACTCCATTACCCATCCCCTTAGCCACCCACGAAACTGTCGTCCCACCTAGACACATGAACTTAGCCATCATTTTACTACGTTCAGAGATGCGAAAACTATTCCTCCCTCTTTCGTAAAAACGAAAGTTTTTTATTCCACCTTCAACCCCCTCTCACCTTCCATCTAAGACGAATCCACGTCAGGCATCATCATCGTCTGATCCCAAATCACAAGATCATCTCCCAGGATCATCTCGCTTCGTCATCTCAAGGAAAAAGATGTTATACGAAAATAAAATGCAGATCAAAATAGGTACTACACTAGATCTGCGCCAACGAAAATAAAATGCAGAAAAAAATCTCGGTGGCCGGAGGGGGCCAACGTCGGAGGGCCCTTAAAGGATTTGCCGGAGCCCATGGGACTTGTCTGTGGCAGTGGCGGTGGCAGAGGCACAGGTTTGACGGTCGATGTCGCCTCCGAGAAAGACAGAGAGAAAACCTTGAGAAAGTCCATGTCACCAGAGGGAGGACCGACACGGGACAACCCTCAACGAAGTCGCCAAGGCCCGTCGGCCTTGTCTGTGACAGTGTTGAGGAGTCACACACCGGTCTAGGGTGGGCGAAGGGTGGCAGCGGGTTTGGGTGCCTTAGGGTTTTCTCTCTCCATCTCTAGAGTATTTCCCTTAGTTAAGAGTTATAACTTTTCTAATGCAGACGAGCATAGTCTTTAACCATCCAGAGAATAGTTTTGAATTTTTTATTTAAGCTTTGTCAACAATTTGGTTTGCCACGAGTCTTAAGAGTCTTTTCTAGGATTTATATACATATATATACATATATGCAAATTTTTATTGAAGGAATGAGGCACAACCCAAGCACAGAAGAAGACTACAAGAGGAGAAATCAACTAAAACAACGTGAAAAGGAGCAAAATTCCTCATTATCTAGTTGGCTGGAAACTTGGGGGAAGTTGTGAGCTTATTTTCAAGATTCTTTTAGGTGTTTTTCTCATTTTGAGAATCATAGTCCTAAAAAGGACAGTAAGCTGTCTTTCAAACATTTATGTGCACTAAAATAATTTAGTTGTGCAATTTATTCCTCTTCTTTTCTTCCTTCAATATTATTCTTGGTACACTACAATACTCAAGATGATGATCATTAGACTCCATATTTTTCTTGCACAAACAATAGCAATTCACCTCAATGATGTCCCCTGCTTCCTCAGGTATCTGACATCAATATTTTCCCAATGCACTTCCAGGGAAGCAGGGAAACCACAGGTAAGGTTAAAAAATCTTTTAGCATAACTTTCACTTCAAACGTAGTCTCTTGGATGGAATCCAACCCATCCACACCTCCTCATCTTACTCTGAAATTATACATCTTCTCAAAAAAACAGAAGAAGAAGAAGAAGAAGAAATCAAACCCACCTTCCAATCTTGAACGGGTACGTTAAAAATAATATCCCATTTTGTATTTGCATATTCTCCACCACCCACTCAACCTTACAATGGCAATAGTATACAACTTTGGGTAAGATATGTTTGAAGTTTAATTCGGACACCGCACATAATCTTTTACAAGTCCCAACACTGTACACCACACCAAAAACTAACCTTAGAACCATCACCCACTACAAATCTAATAAACTTTGACAAGGAATCTCACTTCATCATTACATATTTTGACAACCCTACACCAAAAGGCTGTTTCCTCCTTAGAAAACCACCCACCCCTCAAACTCCCATACTTGGTAACGATCACCAATCTCCAAAACTCCTCTTTCTTTGTCACATAAACCAATAATGCATGACTAAATTGGGAAATATTTCAAACCCCCCAAACTACCTGATTTCATTGAGTACAAACAGTAATTCTATCCTATCTTTTTCAACCCATCGTCAATCAACAAACCTAACCTTCTCCATATACAACCCAGAACAGAAAGCCACAGATTTTTAAACTCTAAAACAATCACAAGGCAATTGTAGGTATTTTTCTAACTCTGTCCTAGATGACTTACCTACATAAGGTAGAATATCTACACCTATTCACCAAATCTGAGGTAAATCCCTTACATCCTATTGCGCGCACACACAAGTAACAGATATGAACACAACACAAAACACCACAAAATTAATACAGAATATCTTGTAAACCAAGGAGAATATAAAATAAGAGATCAATCAGTGATGAGAGTCCTAATATTTATGCCCCATATGTACAATCCTGAACTTTTTCAATACCAAACATGTCAAAAATAAAGGTCTAGAGACAAGTAATGGGACATTTAGACAAGAAAGGAGCAAAAAAATAATAAAAAGCACGACTCAAAACGATGTGTCCTCATTATGCATAGAAATCACCAATCACAAAGAAATTATATCTACTTATCCAATATAATCTCATCACCACCTCAAAAATTTTGATATCCTATGTTTGTTCCGCCAAACAGAACAATGAAATTCATTCATGTAATAATAAATTAAAAAACAGGTAAAGCTGTCACAAAGGCTATATAACACCAAGCTCAATGATGATCCTTTAACAAGAACCGATGTAGAGAATATAGTAGTCAAGACTATTCAACACATGGCCAAAACTTTCATAAGTAGCAATCCTTCAATCAGTAAAGGATTTATAATATCAAGAATATATTATCATCCCTAAAAATAAGGACACAAGAAATAAAGCATATTACTCATCTATGCCTTGAAAATATTTTTCTGACCTTGTACTAAAACTAGTACCGCTAATTATCATCCAACATCATACACACGCATGCAACAATGCTCTCATACATTATACCATCCTTGGGCTTGATGGTATAACAACAAAATAAAATTTTCTGAAACCCAAGCAATGATTTCCAAAAAATACCAGAACACAGATCAAATAGCGGAGATGATAACACTTGGTACTCGACCTCCATTAAATTTTCTGCAACTCAAGCAATGATTACTAAGAAAAACCAGAAAGCAGATACAATAGCGGAGAAAACAACACTTGGCAGCTCAACCTCCATTTGGTAGATTGGAAAACGTAATAAAGTAAAAGATATCAACGCACTAACCACAGGTTTCCAGTATGTTCAATCCCAAAAACAAAACCGAAAGAGAAAAACAAAAAGAAAAGAAAAGAACAACTCAAGAACTAGGTTTTTTTCAGCTAAAAAAAGCAATTTTTAAATAACCCAAACATTCAAAAACCGAAATTTTGCTTAATTTGAGTTTCCTAGTCCTCTAATTTTCTTTCTTTCAGCTTCTTCACTGACCAAACGGGGAAGAAAATCTACATAAGAAGACACGAGCAGCAATTACCGAAAACCCTAAATTCCATCACCTAGCAATACCAGAAGCAACGCATGATGGAGTAGCGCATAAGAGGTAAAAGTATAGCCGGAGAAAGCGAGGTTTATTACCGTAGTCGGAGCGGGAGCGTTTTCCGACAATCTGGGGGATCGACTGCGACGGCGGCTGCCGTGAGTCGCCGTACCTCCAATAAGCATCAGCCATGCGTGAGAGAGAGAGAAGACAACCGACGGGTAAGGGGGGTTTCCACGGTCCTCGAAAGTGTCTTTCAGAGACCAGATCAGAAGGAAGAAAGCAACAATACTATCGATCTCCCTCTCGTTGAAGTGTTTATCCCCTGTTCAGGTGCTCAAGATATTTAAGAGTTAAAATTAATGTCTTTGTTTTTAAGGCCCGTTTGGTGGACAGATTCAGTTGAGAGGAATTCAATTCGGTTTAATTTTAAATTGACTCTCACATTTAAATACTTAATTTTTAAATTATTAAATTTATCTCAATTCAAAATATTTTTATATATGGGACTCTTAATTTTTTTAACTCAATACTTCTTTATATGTATGACTCACAATATTTTTCAAATTCTCATAAATACATCTAAATTTATCTTAACATTCAAAGATATTTAGGGCTTGTTTGTTTTTAAAGATGAGATGAGATTAAAGTTAAAAAGTTGAATAAAATATTGTTAGAATATATTTTTTAATATTATTTTTGTTTTGGAATTTGAAAAAGTTGAATTGTTTATTTTATTTTGTGTGAGGATTTGAGAAAGTTGTAATGATGAAGTGAGATGAGATGAGATGAGATGAGATAAGATGTTTCCTGAAAACAAACAAGGCCTTAAACTCATTTTAGATGGACTCCACAAAACTCACTTCATCATCTCAACTCACTATTATTCATGAAAAATTCAATTCAACTCAACATTCAAACGCAAGTTGAGTTTTGCTTGGATTTCTTTTTTAAACTCTAATTTTAATATAAACATTGGCAATTTAGGGACCCTTTGGTTTGATGTAAAACGATTGTTGAAATAGTAATGTTATACACTACATTCTCATTTTATTTTATCTCATTATATCATTTAATGGTGATAAATATATTATTTCTTATATAGTATGATAAAAGTGAGATGGTTGTAACGTCCCGATTCAGAGGTTCGAAGAGTTAGTTCATGTTACCTAAATTATCTCTTATAATATAATTATATTCACTCCAAAAATTCCATAAAATATAAATTTATCTATTCAACATAAAAATATATGTTCATCTACAATGATACCAAATAAATATCTCAACATAACTAAAATCTTCATAAAACCTCAAAAATATCTGTCTCAAAATACCCAAAATAATAGAAAATAATTTTTTATAAGTAAAAATAATAGAAAATAATAAATCTACTAAAATGGACTCTCAAATAATTATTTGTATCATTCGGCACTTATTTTTCTACAATCATCAAATATTACTAGTACTTCATACTTTTGATTTTAAGTTCAACCATCAAAATTATTTGAAAAATATTGTGGAGATAAGGAGTGAGTTATCAACAACTTAGTAAGTACATAATAAATACTAGTATGTAAATATGAGTATTTACATAATTCAGAATGCAGAACAAAATATTTTTAGTTTCAAAATGCAGAATCATAACATGTTATAAAAAATATCAGAGTGAAAATTTAAAAATATATTCAAAAGAAGTTTGGCATAGCATAACTGAAAAATCACATCATAATAGAATTCCATGTTTAACCTCCGTGGACCCCGACAGTGAACCGAGCAGAAACATAATATGAAATCTTCTCCTTATTATTCTTGAAACCTCAAGTGTGCACACGGGAAAAATTATATAAAAAATCACTTTACTTCCAAAGTGAGTGCATTAGAAGGAAAAATGTTAGTACCAACTTGAACAAAGGCCACAGTTTTACATCCACGATAAAGTCAGAACAAAAACAGAATGTCATGCTAAACGTTTTCAGATTTCACATCATATCATATCATAGTACAAAATATATTCATAACATATCAAAATCAGATCCTCATCATATAATTATGCACAAATTTTTATACTTGCTCTTTTTTTTCACAATTCATAAATAAAATGTAAAAAATAGCTCATATCTACACCAGTCATAATAGAAAATAGCTTTTTCTTTTCTTAAACAGAATTTCATGTGAATGCAGATAAAATGATCGAACTTGTTTTCAAGTTTTTCTTTTTATAATAAAACATGTATATTTTTCATTAAATCAACCTCAGTCTAATCTTTTTATACAAAGTTTAGCATAAGATCTCAGCTTACCTGAATTTTTTTACTTTTATAAATTTTTTCACAATTGTGCTAAACGAATATTAATCGTCACCTATAAAATAGACACATAACTAACTTAATTTTCTAATTAAACACATATTTTGATATTTAAGTCTTAAATACTAAAATTACCTATTTTTCTTTAAAAAAATCTAAAATTCTCGTAACCCTAACGTATCATCACTTTCGAATTTAATCAATATCCACTTAATATCTACTACTAATATATTAAACTCTAATTTATTTCTGTTAAAAATAAACTTTTTAGACTAATATAAAGTGAGACTAAGGCTCAGTTTGGATTGAGAGGGGCTATGAACCTATCTCATTCTATCTCATATTATCATTATAACTTTAATAAATTTTCACATAAAATACAATAAATAATTTAACTTTTTCAAATATTAAAATAATAGTAATATTAAAAAATAATATTTTAATAATATTTTATTTAATTTTTAACTTTCATATTATTTCATCTCACCTCACTATCCAGAACTAACTTAAGGCCACTTAAAATATTATAAAGTCTCCTGAAATCCAACTGACGCCCATCCTATAAATCAAACCCAACCGTAAGTTCAAAACACATTTTCTTTTGACTTGTAACTCAAAAGGGGCATAAGTGTAATTTTATCTACAAATTAACTCTACTTCGCGTACGAGACTTTACGAAAGACTCTAATTCACTTTCTATTTTTGTCTTAAAGCAAGGCAAACCTTCATGGTGGGAAGCAGAGGGGTGGCATAGACTTGTGGCAGACTTATTAGGGAGTAGCTATACGATGTCCGTCGTGGTGGCCATGCGACGTGGTTTCTCGCTACAGTTTTTGATAATAAGTGGCAGCTGCTTTTCGAGGAGGCAGAACACAAAATGAGAGAGAGTATGGTGTGAGAAACAGAGATCATCGTGAAACAACGAGGAGACGTGCGATATTACTTTTTATTATTTATTTTTATTTAATTATTTATTTTTTAAAGAACTTATTGAAAGTTTTCAAGTTGTAATCCTTATAAATAGGATCCTTAGTCTTTACATTGACATCTTTTGGCAAATTTCCTAGTAGGTAAGCTATTTTGTTTTTGAGATCACCATTCGGTGCTAAGGCACTTGGACTCTTTGGGGTGCAATACATAAATCCCCTAAGAGAATATCACACCTTACAATTCGTGAATAGGTGTGGTTCAATCTATCTTGTTCTTTTCATCTTTAGGATGCAATTCGTGAATCCCTAAGGATCCATTAATCTTATGAGTATTTTTCATTCCATCTTTTGATTTCCATTTTCTATCATTTGATCTTATTATTTTATGTGCATTATTCTTGAATTGTTCTTGAGTCGTTCTTGAGAATTCATAGTGTTCATCCACTCTTCATTGCCTTCATCCATGCATTCACGGTTCACCCATTGATCCATTCCATACCACATAGTCGACTACTTTATTGTTTACCCTAGTCCACTTTCCATAAATTACATTGCTTCCATCACCTCCATAAAACCCTAGCATATATCTTACAAGCTTGAGGTCCAACCTTGGGTCTTCCACCAACTCGTGTGGTTGACCCCTCCAAACAATCTTACTTCGTTCTCCTCCCTAACCCCCAAACATCAATTTCTCAACACAATACAAAATAATGGGATCCACGAGGGACTCCCCCAAGAGTTAGGGACCCCGGTTTTGTCCCTAACACTAAAGTCCACTAGCTTGCCTTGGTGAAGATGATGACCGAGTGATCTTGTTATCTTGCTTGGCTTTTACTAAAGGAATGATGTTTGAGTAATGGAATGATGAAGATAATGCACTTGGGTAGACTAAGTGTTTAAGCTAAGACAAATCAATGTGGGTTGCTAGACTTGCTCTTGAGTGAGGTGCCAAGATGATGGAGGCTAGGGTCGAATGGAAGAGATTAGGTTAGGGTTTGATCTTGAGTGGCGCCAAGTTGATGGAGTGGGAGTGTTCTAAGAGTTGATTAGGGTTGTTTGATGCAATGAGGATGGCTTGGGGGTTGCCCTTGATGTTTGGGTCACTTGCAGGGTGATTAGGGTTGGTAAGGTGAAGTGTAGCTAGGGTTTTGTGAGGTGGCTAGGGTGGATTTCGAGATTTGGAAGAGTTGGCTTAGGGTTGGAGTTTAGGATGATGCTAGGGTTTGGGAATGAGATTGAAGAGTGAGGTTAGAGTTTGGTGGCTAATGTGGGCAGATTAGGATTGACTTGGTCTTAGGAAGATTGGCTAGATTTGATTGGTTTAGGAGTAGATATGAGAAGTTTGTAAGATGGATGAAATCTTTGAGTGAATAGGAAAATTTAAATTTGAATTAAGATGACAAGTCAATAGTTGACTTAGAGAGATTGTAAGAAGAGTGATTTAAGGAATTGAAGAGGATTTACAATTCCTTAAATTAAGGAATTTGGAATGGGAATTTGAATTTGAATTTGAATATGAATATGGTAAGAGGATGGAGAGATTTTAGGAATGTGATTGGATGAGTCAACTTTCCTAAAATTTAGGAAGTTGCAAAAGATTGACTCTTGATGGATGGCTAGTTCAATGGATGATAGAGGCAAAACTCCTAAAATGAAGAATCACCTTATGGAGCCTTGAGGTGGACTGCTAGAGCTTATGTGGATGATGGGCTAATTATGGTAAGTGACAAAGATGGAAAGATGGGAGGCAAGATGGGTTCGGCTAGGTCAATGGGTAAGATGAGGGAGTTGGCGCCTAGGGTTTTAGGGAATTGATGGGGTAGCCGAATGTGGTGAGTGGAAGATATATGTTAGGATTTTATGGAGGTGATGGAGGCAATGTAATTTATGGAAAGTGGACTAGAGCAAACAATGAAGTGGTCGACTATGTGGTATGGAATGGATCAAATGGGTGATTGCATGGATGAAGGTAATGAAAAGTGGATGAACACTATGAATTCTCAAGAACAACTCAAGAACAATTCAAGAACAATACACATAAAATAATAAGATCAAATGGTAGAAAATGAAAATCAAGAGATGGAATGGAAAATACTCATAAGATTAATGGATCCTTAGGGATTCACGAATTGCACCCTAAAGATGAAAAGAACAAGATAGATTGAACCACACCTATTCACGAATTGCAAGGTGTGATCCTTTCTTAAGGGATTCACGTATTGCACCCCAAAGAGCACAAGTGCCTTAGTACCGAATGATGATTTCAAGAACAAAATAGTCTACCCACTAGAAAATTTGCCAAAAGATGTCGATGCAAAAACTAAAGGTCCTATTTATAAGGATTACAACTTGGAAACCCCTAATAGGTCCATTGGAAAATAAATAATTAAATAAAAATAAATAATATAAAATAACATAGTTGACATAGGCCAAATTGACCCATGACATGCATGAGCCCATGGGTGGGCTAGGCTGGCCCATGGCATAGGCCATGGGCATGGCTGTTGGCATGTGGATGACAGGCCCCGTGGCATGCCTATGGGACTGTTGTGGGGCTGTCCAGCCTTGTCATGACATGGCTAGTGGCTTGGCCATGAGCCACAAAACATGGGTTCCTACAAGATGGATTTGTGGCGTCGTGCGATGGCTTCCATCGTGTAACAGGGCTGGAAATTGAGGGACGTGGAGAGGGATTTTCTTGCTATATTTTGGATGTCTGAAACAGAGGATGATGGAGGCTTGCATGGTGGTTCTTAGAATCCTACACGTGGTTCAGGGCGGGCTACAATGGTATGGGTTGGAGGTTTGAACTAGTAGGACTGGTAGCTTCTGTCGTGTAGGAGAGAACTCAGCAGTGTTGCATGGTGGTCATACGTGGTTGTGCTCTGTTATGGCTCTTAGTTTGGACATCACAATGCAACTACGGCTAAGATAGCTTCCACTGGTGATAGAGAAACAGCTTGGGTGCGGGGTGCACAGTGGATTGCTGGATAGGTGGCTGGCAGAAGGGAGAGGCATGCATATATAGATGATGGAAAAATCTAACTGTAAACGATTTTGCGCACTAATACGCGCTCCCATTCAATATGATTGGTTAGAAAGTAGATTTTATTGAAAACAATACTAATTTGAATTTAGAATATGAAAGCAACAACATTAGTACGCAGATCGGTACGTAAACTTGCTTATACATAACAAAACTCATAGATGATTGAAAAATCCTAGGGAAGGAGACATGCATGGCGCGGAGACGGGTATGGAGATGTGCATGGTGTGGAATTTGATCATTGGTTCTCACATGATTGAGTTTTGGGCGTACTAAGTTTGGATAATTTCTTAACCTATAAAAATATTCAACCTAATTTAAAATATTTAATAATTTTAACTTAGTTAGCAAGCCCAATAAGAACTTAATATCCGCCAAAATAAAAATTGGATCCGTAGTCTATTATAAAATTACTCGTTAATCTTAAGTGGGCTTTTCATACATATAAATCCAAAAATTTTTAGAATGTGGCTTATTGCTGAACCCGGGTGTTACAATGGTAGTGCGGTGTATAAAATTTTACTTTTTGAAAATGATTTTTCACAGTTTTTTAATATTTAGATGTCTTGAAAATATAAATCGAAAAATAATTTTAGGCTTGGTTTGGATTGAGAGAGACTCTCTCAACCCATCTCATCTTATCTCATCATTATGACTTTCATAAATTTTCACGCAAAATACAATAAAAAAATTAAATATTTTCAAATTCTAAAATATTAATAATATTAAAAAATAATATTTTAACAATATTTTATTCAACTTTCATCCCAACTCATCTCATCTTAACTCACTATCCAAGTCAATGAAAAACTCAAGCTTCGTTTCTAAATTGGTTTCACCTTAAAAATTTCAGAAATCAATTTCTTCCCATCCCTTTCTTATTTTTTAAAATTTTAAATGTTTTTATTTGTGTACTATAATGTTTTTTTTTTTTTTTTTTTTTTTTTTACATTAGATGTTTTTACTTTTTTATTTTTATCATTCTTTTAGTTTTTGAAATTTTTATTTTTTTATTTTAAAATTTTTCTTTAATGTTATAGCACGTTACATGTCATGTGGCTTGGCACATCAACATAATTAATAGTTTAATTTCTAACATAATGATTAACTAGATCAATGTTAAAGGCAGTGTAAAATGTTCAATAAAAATACACCAAAAATAATTTGAGTTTAAGGCAAACCATATAGGCTGTCTTTGTATTTAATATTGTTTAATATATAAAAAAATTATTATAAAAGGAAAAGTTGACACTAATATTACATTTATCACATAAAGAATTTAGTAAAAATATGGACACCAAAGAGCAAAAGCGTTTTTTAAAAATATATAGACCAATTTGAGATTGTGTCAGAAGTTTTAAAAAGTGTTTAAATAACTTTAAAAACTCTTTAATGGAAAAATTAAGTATATTAAAATAATTTTTAATCTCAATTAAACTAAAAAGTATGTTTGAGAAAAATCATATTTTGATTCTTTTCTTCAAACGTGTTTTTTATGCTAATCTAGAAAGTAGTTCAAATTTTAAAAAGACTGTCAATGAGTGAAAATACTTATACAATTTTTAAACTTTTAAGAATATGATCATAATTTAAAAAAAAATCAAATGATCGTCATTTCTACCTCAAAAATTATTTTTTTAATTTATTTATAAACAAATATAATATATTTGAAAGTGTTTTAAACATATGGTTACCAAACAGAAAAGAACTTTTTAACAATATAACTTATTATTTAAATTATAAGATATAGTCTTAAAATTATAAATTATATTTTTCACCGAAATTCTAAACATGAACATATTCTCATATTGTCAACCAAACAACAAAAAAGCCTTTTTTACCAGTAAAAACCAAATAATTTATTTAAAAAAATTATTTTAAATTCAAACAACAGACCCTTATTCACTTACATGATATTAAAAGAATTTAAAAAGTAAGTAGAGAATGATAAATATTTTTCCAATCATTTAATATTAATTTAATGTATGATATGAGTTAATAATGAAAAAATTTTCAAATCTTGCATAGTCAAAGAATGACTGTTTTCAATTTAAAATTATATCATTCCTAATTATATTGATTAATGTTTCGCATTTTTATGAATTTTTGTTCAATTGGTTAATTTACAAAACTACTTAAATAAATTGCATTAATCGGTGAGATATAAAATTAAAAAATTCGATGTAACAAGTAACACGGCATCTTCAAAAAGCTTATTTGTTTCTTGCTTTACAAGCTCTACGGTGTATGTGTAACTAATTATAATTCATACTAATCAATGTCATAATTACAACCCAATTAAAATTATTATTGTTGGAGATAAAGTCAACAATCAAAAACTAAAAATAAATAAATATAAATATTAGAGAAATAAAAATTATCAAGATATTTTGAAAATAAATAATATTATTTAAATGAGTTTATATCATATATCATTCACATAAACGTAGAAAATTATATAATTATAAAGTAATGCTACTCGGTATCTATTTTATTATTATCTTTTTATTGACTCATGATGTGATATTAAATAATTAGAGACTATTTATTAAATTTTAGTTATAAGATTATCATTTAATACAACATAAAAAAATATTAAAAAGATGATAATAAAAGAATAATAAATGAATTTATTTATAATTATATTGAGAAATATTTTACTCATAAATTGATATAATTTGATATAATTCATCAAATTGTAAAATTATTTTTATTATAATATAGATATAATAGATAAGATAAAAATACATCAATTTATAAGATTATTTTATGTAATTTTTTTCGGATGAAATACTTATTATATTACATGAATGCTCTTGCGCGTGTCATGCAGCATATGCGCTCGCGCGTGAGTCATCAGTGAACTTGAAATGCTGCAGAAAATACTCTCTCTAACTCAGAGTCCCAACTCCCAAGTGCAAAAGCTGCCGGCTTGAATCTGTGTGACTGTATCACAGTGATTAGGTATTTAGGTTAATTCTGATAAGAAAATAAAAAAAATTCCATCTATTTAATTCATAATTTTAGATTACGTTTTGTTGTTAAATTGAATTGAACTGAATTGAGTTAAATTAAGATAAAAAAATATTATTAAAATATTATTTTTTAATATTATTATTATTATTTTAAGATTTGAAATTTAAATTATTTATTATATTTTATGTTAAAATTTGAAAAAATTATAATGATGAATTTAGATGAATTAAAAGAAATTTAACATTCAAACGAAGCCGGTTTTAGGTTAAAAATTTATCTCAATTTACTTTAATTTATCTTATTTTATTATTATAATTTTTTTAAAATTTTGCATAAAATATAATAAAAAATTTATTTTTTTAATTTTAAAATAATAATAATATTAAAAAATAATATTTTATTTACCTCTTCTGAAACGACCGAACGTATTCTATCGGTTAACTCGTGATACGGCAATAGTTCTCCAAAAATAGAACCTGTTAATTTTTTTTTAAATAGATTTTCAAAAATATTCTTTGATGTTCTTCTTATTTGCGTTTAACACAGATCCTGTCTCTATCAGACCCATTGTATATTCAAACTCTAAATAAAATAATATCGAATCTTTACTCAACCTTGTAATCTACTTTGCTCTGGCGTCTAATCTTGCACGCCAACGCCCGCCCCCTTTGTTCTTATCTTTCTTGCTGCAGACTTTTTGGGTCATCATTGAGCTTGTTGCAGGTAAAGCAATGCCTCTTTACGTTTCTTTCTTCCATATTTTGGTCTCAAATTGGGTTTAGCTCTCTGTTCTCTGTAAATGATCTTTTGTTTCTTCTATCTGGGTGTTTTTCAAATTTTTGTGGGTTTGCAGAGATTGGAGTTTGGAGCTGAAATTGTTGGTTGATGGCGGAATTGATAGGGCCGAGATTATACAGCTGCTGTAATTGTCGAAACCATGTTTCGCTTCACGACGATATTATTTCCAAGGCTTTTCAGGTGAAGCATCTCAATTCCCCTGCATACTGTTTCCCTGTTTGGTCACAATATCAAGCATATTGTTGTTTTTTTTTTTTTTTTTTTTGTGATTCTTGACATATGATCGTTGGACGTTGTTTTCAAATCATTCTTGTAAATGGGAAAATTCCAAGCTGAGATTCGAGTGCAGAGGATTATTCTTGAGAATTGTGAGTTACCCTTGAATTGAAGGCTCTGAAATACACACACCAAGTGTTTTGGATTGAGGAACACATATCTCTGAGGATCTATATTGAATTCAAACCCAAATAAAAACCGAACAGAAAAGGGCTAAAGAGAAAGAATTGAACCCAGAACTGCCTTTCTTTTATGGGTAAATAGGTTTATTGGACGCCAAGAGAGGAATTGAGGTCCAGTACAAACTGCACTCTGAAATAAAAGGAGAGCACTTGGATCTATACTTATTATGGCACATAGAAGACAGCTACACCCAAACAATTATAGATCATGAGAATAACTGCCTTGTCATGGCAAATCTCTGATGAGCCTTTGCAATGCCATCCCCATAACTGATTACTTAAAGAATTCATAAACACACACATATGTTGCTGATTATGGCTTGATGTTATCACCATCGTTTTCATATCTTTTACGAAAACTCCTATTGTTGTTTTGATTTGGGGTAGATCTCCCTATATCATTCTTTTCCATGATTATTGTTATCAGGGAAGACATGGCCGAGCATTTTTGTTCTCCCACGCAATGAACATCGCTGTTGGGCGAAAAGAAGACAGACATCTCATGACTGGTCTCCACACTGTAGCTGATATCCGTTGTGCTGATTGCCAAGAGGTGTTGGGATGGAAGTATGAGCGAGCTTACGAGGCATCACAGAAGTACAAGGAAGGGAAGTTCATCTTTGAGAAGTCAAAGATTGTTAAGGAGAACTGGTAGCATGCCTGGATTAGGTTCCTCATCCCATCGAATTCCCCACCTTGAAGTAACTCATAATGGTTCATGAAGTTCATCTTGTACAGGAAGTTCTACCCATCTGAAAAAATTGTCATTGTTTCTCAGTTTTTCAATCTTGCAATGTGCTCATTTCTGGAAGTTGTAATTTGAATCTTCAACTTCTGTGTTAATAAACTGTCCTCATTGTTCAAGTATGTGATTTCCATATTCCATGTAGATTATTCGTGGGTATAAAACCTTATCAACAGTTCTGTTTGGTTGTTTGATCTAAGACAAAGGAAAAGAAGAAAGAAAAAAGAGTGAAAAGAATGGTTGCTTTTTAGGCTTTTCCTTTATTGTCCTTCGAGAAGTACTAGAGTTATAAAGAGATTTTATAAAAATAAATTCATAAATTGACGTGACTTTATGTGATACGTTATATATATTTTATAATAAAAATAACATTATATCTAAGAAAATGCTAGGAAGTTACTCTTAGGACTTTTTTATATTTTTTTTACTTAATGATTAAGGAAGTATTTTTTTTAATAATATTGTTTTTTTTAAATATTTAAAAGTGTTAAAAATATATGTAAAAGAAAAAAAAAATAGAAAACAACTAGCAGTGCGAGTAGCACTAACTTATAATCTAATGTATCATATTAAATCATATCAATTTATGAATTTGCTTTTGTGAACTTCTTTTATGGCAAAATCATTTCTTTTGTCCTAAACTACAAAGTATGATTAGATTATATCTTTCTTTTTGAAGGGGATATTATTTCTGAGTTACAGTTTCATTAGAATTCTTCAAAAGCTTTATAAATTAAGTTGAGAATTCAAATAATGGCTATCGCATCATCAATGCAATAGTTTGGCTTTCCTTTTCATTCTAGTCTCAATTTTTGACACCTCAATTGTGATTTTCTGAGGGTTTGGGAAATGGAGAGTAGAGACAGGCGGAGAGTTGAGGAAAAGAATACGACGTCGTAGTAAGTCTCACCACTCATCCACACCTGGCCGTTTAAACGTGGTTATTAAAACGGGATGTTTTAATGCCACGGAAGACGGCTATTTCTAGAGGGAGAAAGCGAGTCGAGTGAGAGAGAGAGATGTACTTGAAGAAGGCCCTTTGGGCGAAGGAAGTAGCTTCGAAGGTGTCGCCGGAATCGGAGCCGCAGCAGCATTCTGCGGCTATGGTAGTCCAGGAACTGGTTGATTCGCTGAACCGGCAGCGGCTGTACCGGGAGATCACGCTGGCCCTGAAAACCGGGCTCCGTGACGCCCGAGCAGAGTTCTCGTTCCTCCGCATTCGCGGCCTCCGAAGTCTCCTCAATTTCCTCCGATCCGTTGCAGAGTCAGACTCCACCATCCAGCTCTTCTGCCTTACTCAGTCCGTCCCCGAGCTCCGAGGTTCCTTTTGTTTCATAAATGATAATCTCATCTTAGAGAGCTCTGCTTCTGAATTTGAAGTTTCTCGTTCTAATTCTAAAACGAAGACGTCTCATGCGTTCATCAACTAAACGCCAGTAAAAAATTAGTAACAACTCTAAATTTGGATTACATTGCCTTAACAAATTAGACTAGATTAGATTGCCGAAATGCAATTGTGATTATTGTTTGTGGGTGGATGACTGTTGTAAGATCGAACTCGAATTGATAATATTGGTTTACGGTGTAATAGTGGTTCCGGCTTTGTTCCAACATTCACTAAAAGAGCCACAAGACGAGATAGTAGCAAATTTGGATCATTTATTTGGCGTAGAGCCTTTGAAGATAACTAGTCCCTCAACTGATGCCGAAGTGGCACTCGCGCTGCGGGTCTTGGAAGGTTGTTGCCTGCTCCATAGAGAGAGCACAGCTTTGGCCCATCACCATAAGGCAATTCAGGTATCCTCCGCTATTTATGTGGCTTAGCTTGTCATTGTGTTATAATTAGTAGTGTTAAGAGTCAGATATGATAGGAAGATTGTTATATTGAAAATTATAAATCCATGTAAATGTCTTTGAAATAATAAATATAGGAGCACTAAAAGGCCATTGCTCTGATCTCTGATCATAAACCAAATTAATGGTGCCCTGCTTCCAGTTCTGACCAGGGCAAACTTCTTGCACTTCCTTGAATCACAGATTCCACATTATGTGGCTTTTGATATAAAGCTTGTTGCATTTTCATCCTTCTACTTAAGGAGGACCAGGCATACCACAGACAATCCTACTTGTCCAAAAATAGGAACTTAAATTGAGAACGGGACTCACAATTAAATGAATGAAGAAAGTGAATCACAGATTAAATTTGCATATTTTGGGTGACCCATTTGGCACTTTATTTATCATCTAATCAGCTGTCTAAACTTTATCCATGGTTATTGACCCAAAGAAGTAAGCTAAATGGTAGATGCCTTGTGTGATTTTCATTGGACATGGTTACTATCACAGAGGGGTTCATAGTTCAGATTTTGTATCTCTATATTTTTCAAACTGATTGTCTTGTTGAAATCTTACATTCTTCCTGTCCATTTTGTTGATCTGGTTAAAAATAATGTTACCACCTGTCTTATGAAATTCTATATTATGGCATTTTAAGTTATGTTCTTGGCTGTTCAAGTGTGCCAATGTTCGTGGGAATCAACTTTGAGTCCTAAATACCAGACTTAGAACTGGTTTTCTATTATGCAGGTTTTAATTAACATATTATCAACTCGTGGAGTACTTGAACAAGGTGCATGCTTAGATGCGTTAATCTCAATAATGCTGGATTCAACTGCCAATCAAATGGTATTTTTATTGTTATAGCTAGCCGTAATTTATGGATCAAACTTTGGGTACAACTATTGAAGATCTCACCATGACTTCTGATTGTCTATGTCAAAATTTATTGGCCATAAATTTATTTTGTAGCTGGTTTCTGATTAAAGTTAATTGTACCTGTTTTAGATTTTCTTTTTAGTTAATTGAAGTGCAGTCAGTATTTTGTTGTTTCTATCAATTTTGGTTAGGCCGTGATACTGGTTTGAGTAGGCTCAAAAGAGGAAATGAGATTTTGGAATATGACTGATAAGATTTAGCCAATCAAGTTCACCTTACTAATCCGAGAGCAGAGATGTATCATTCTTAATGCCCTGCATAAATTTTGGCATAAATTTTGTCTGGACCTTGTAGCCAAAGAATCATCCCAGCATTTTAAAGTGAACTTTGAGTGGTATAGTTTTTTGTATATTCATTAATGTCTGTGTACTTCGGTTTCTATTTACAAGGATTTTGAGGCATGTAATGGCATCGAGGAAGTTGCAGAGCTCATAAGAGACAAACAATTGGATGAAAATCTCAGGTATTTTCCTTTTCCTTGCTTCAATGCTTACAGCATCTGTTATGTAAGGTGATGCAGTTCCTCTCTGATGGCAATACCAAATCACAGTTTTCTTCCATTATGGCCAATACTCTGTGTTCTAGATTTGGTGTTGACACATACGGTAAGAACTTCACAGATGGCCAGCTGGTTTAGATTCTGTGGAAAAGAGTTGGACATGAAGAATAGTTTTCTTTGCTTAATTGCTCTCCACTTTGAAGCCTTTTCTACTGCATTCCTCCAGATTTTTCTAACAAACACATTAGATAGATTATCGCTTTATTATATAATAAGTTCTGTCTTTGTTCCCCCGTCTCTCTCGTCGCGAGCTCCACTCCCTATTCCTTCTCCTCTCTAGTGGTTGGGTCAATGTGTGTTCATTATTCATCCAACTCAGCAAATTGGACCATTTTAATCTTTGGAACTGATTTTTTTGTTCTTTCCAAATGATTGTATTCTTATTGAGTTAAACTTGTGTGATACCAACTGTAACACCCTCATCCCGGAGGTTTGGAGAGTTAGCTCTTTATACTTAATATCAATTCCAATACCACAATTATAAAACCCAGAAAACTCAATAAAATATTATTTCATTTACTCAATCCAAATATCCATGTTCCTTCACCGAAACAACAAAGAAATTCTCAATAAAGTAAATTAGCAACTTCCCAAAGACTAAAAAATATCCTTAACCTAACACATCAAAATATCTGAAAATAACCAATTTACTAACTATGACTCTCAAATAAGTACTTGTACCATTGGACACTTATTCCTTTACGATCATCACATCTTACTAAAACTTCCTACTCTTGTTCTCTAGTTGAACCGTCAAAATCATCTGAAAAATATTTAGAGATAATGGGTGAGTTATCAACAACTCAGTAAACAGAGAACATATGTTAGCATGTAAATATGAGCATTTACAGAGTTCATAATGCATAACAAAATACTTTCTTTCATAATGCAAAATCAGAATATTTTTTTTCAGAATGCAGAGTCAGAACATGTTATAAAAAATATCAGAGCGAAAGTTCGAAAATATTTATAATCAAAATCCCTTTGGCATAATATAAACTGAAGCATCACATCTTATCTTATTTTATCAGAATAGGTACCATGTTTATTCCTCGTGGTAGGGTTGTGCAAACCCCGGCAGCCAATCGAGGAGAAACAAAATGTGAATCTTCCTTTTATTATTCTTGGAGCCTAGAGTATGCAAACAAGAAAGACCACGCAGAAACTACTTTGCTTCCAAAATGGGTGCACCGGAAACAGAAAAGTTGGTACCAACCCGAACAGAAGCCACAGTTTTATACCCGTGGTAAGGTCAAACGGAACAAAAACAGAAACAAAATGTTATGCCAGAGGCTTTCAGAAATCACATCATATCATATCAGAGTACAAATATTTTCAAAACAGAATCAGATCACAAAAATATAATTTATGCACAAAATTTCATACTCGCTCTCTTTTGCACAGTTCAGAAACAAAATGTCAAAATAGCTCATGTCTAAAAATCTCGTGAGTAATGTAGAACAAATAATTGAGGTAGTTCAAATTTCTTTTTATAACCAAACATGCATATTTTTCAAAAACTCAACCTCAATCCATTTTATTTTTATGCAAAGTCTAGTATAGGAATCTCGCTTACGTGAACTTCTTAGCTTATCAGAATTTCTCCATAGCAATATTTGAACAAAAATCAATCATTACCTATAAAATAGTCATGTAGTTTCCATAAATTTCAATTCGATTCTTAAACCTGAAATACTAACATTACCTATTTTTTTTTTCTAAATGTCTAGAATTCTCTTAATCCTAAAAAATATCATTACTACCCAATTTCATCAAATAATCACATAATTCTCTTAACATAATAATAACAAAATATATTAATACTAAATAATATAATTGAAAAATCTTACTTATTTTCTATAGGAAAAATAAAGTTTCTGTAATAAATTATAACCTCGCCAGTCTCATTTAAAACACAAAACCAACCCAATTATGAGTTCAAAACACCTTATAATTTGACTTGAAACCTTGAGGGTATTTGGGTAAAATAGTAATATCATAAAATAAGTCTTCTCCTATGTAAAATGCAAGAAAGCAAAACACTTTAGTTTGTAAAAGATCACAAGCGAGAGGGAGACCCAAGTGTGACGGAGACTCACAGAAAGAAGTTAGTTGTGGCGGAGCTGGTTGGATCAGAGGTTGTGTCGGCAAGATGGGCGGCTGAGCACTGATGAGTGAGAGAGAGAGAGAGAGAGAGAGAGAGAGAGAGAGAAAGAGATGAGAAAGAGTGAACATAGTGGGAGAAAGAGACGGAGAAGCAGTGGAACGTTTGGCGATGGCTCACCGTGAGGGACTAGGCAGAACTGAGGTGGCTTGAGGCTGACGGTAAAATGACGACCGGTGGATTCTGTTGCTCTTCTGATCGACGACGCTGTATTTCCTTGCCATGGCTGGTGGCACAGAAACGAGTTGATAGGGATAAGGCTGTCGTTGCTCTCTTTCGAGGAGGAGAAACAGAGGACAACGGCTGGGTTATCCGTTGGCTTGAGGATGACCTGGTGGCTCTCTTAACAGGTGGTTGCGATGGCTGAGGAGTGGGCTATCATGGTGGTGGTGCAGGGACGGCGACGGAGATGGTTGAAAGGTGCAGTCTTTTGCTGTTTTGGATGTCTTGAACGTACGGGGTTGGCAAGGCTGCTGGACGTAACGGAGGCTGTGGGCTGCGGGGAGGCCGATATGGGTCTTGGTGATGGTGGTTGAAGAAGGTAGCAGCGGCTGCATGGTGGTTCTGCAAAGGTGTTGCAGACATTGTGGTGAACAGCTGCAGGTAATGAAGTACGCTTGACACTTCGGTACATGATGGATGAGAAACACCTCTTTGTGTTTCATGCTAGGGATCAACCGAGAGGAGCTTGGGATTGAAAGTACCTAGAGGTGGTGCGGCGGCAGCCGAGTATACATGAGATTGAGGGCTGTGTGAAACTTTGAGGTTAACGTGTGAATATATAGGTGACCAAAAAAAACCCTAAGAGATAAGGGAAAGTGGCGTGCATGATAAGGATAAAACGGACGTGAAATTGTGTAGAACGTGGAGTCTAAAATAAGGTAACACGGGCTTGGGCTTTTTCAGTGAATTATAGGCCTTGACTCAACTTAAAAAATAGGTCAACTTGTCCAAAAATTTTCTCAGCCCATAAAAAGATTTTTAACCTCATAATCAAACCCAACAAAAAACAAAAACATAGTCCGCCTAAATAAATAAATAAAAAAAAAACAGAAGCCCACAATACATTCTAAAAAAAATTATCAGAAGTTCCAAAAGGGCTTTTCATACAGAAAAATCCAAGAAAAGTTTAGAAAGCAGGCTGGGTGCTAGACTTGGGTGTTATATACCCCATTCTAATAAGTGATAACGTAGGTGGTGTATGAGATCTCAATTTGCTTAGGAAGGTGAATTTCTTGCTCTTTATAATATTCTAATGGGGCTCCAATTGTATTATTAATTAATCTTTTTGGAGTATAGGTTATGTGGATTGGGCCTTCCATTAGAGCGTTACAAATGGAATCAAAGTCTATTCCTATAAGAAATGTGGGACTTGAGCCATGTCATTTATGACAGACTGGCTCGATGAGGACGTCAGGAATATAGAAGGGGGGGGGGAGGAGAGATTGTGAAACCCCATTATGATAAGTGATAAGGGTAGGTGATGTATGAGATCACACATTTGGGAAGAAAAAGTTCTTGCTTTTTATAATATTCCAATGGGACTCCAATTATATCATTGACTAGTCCTTTTGGAGTATAGACTATGAGGCTTGGGCCTTTTATTAAGGCGTTACAACTTGACATCTTATAATTGAGTCGAGAAGAGACAAATGTAGTGAGCTGAGAGTATAAATTTTTTAACAGTATAGCAGTCAGGGAGAGCGAAAATTGGGGAAAATAGAATATTTACCCAAAGCAAGTTTCCTTTGAATTGTACTCGAGTAACTTTTGAAGTCTTTGAAATAAAATACTTACAGCACCTCTTTAAATGGTAGTCATATGATCGCAGGCTGGTGGTATTTCCTGCTTTCTTTTTCTAGACAACCCTTTTTGTTGTGGGGCTAATCAGTTTTAACTGGAGCATTTTTGATCTAGAACATAAATTCTCGTCTTCTTTCCTTGTGTCCTACGTCTCATACCCTAGTTTATTTGATTAGATAAGCTTTTTGGAACCAACTGTGGTCATTAAGACTTGGGAATGTACCTTTGAAATGTAGATAGGAGATGGTTTATCGGTCCTTAATTTTCCATAATCTTACTCTTGTTCAACCCTTTTTGGCGGGATATTTAATTTATCACTAGTCCAATACATGGCAAGAATGAATATCTTTTTCCTGTGATTAGGTTGAAATGTGGTGAGTTCCTGTTGCTACTCATAGGGCATGTAAATGGGAGGGAAAAGCCTCCCTTGGCAGCCATACACGAAGACATAAGCCGACTTCTAGGAGAGAAATCTGCCTCCTTGATATGGGCAGCGAGCCAATTTGGCTCCACACTGGATCCCAAGGAAAGACTGACGGCTTTGCACATCCAAGCTGGAAGGGTGCTTGAGTCACTCGATCTGTACTAAGTCTTGACATCACTATGCCTGTACTGAATTTAACATAGGAATGTTGCTTTCAACCATTCTGGCGCTACCAGTGGTGTTTGCCATTATTATGTTGAAGATACAGATAGAAAAAGCACATTTTTTATTTTTTAAATTTCCTCTGTCTGTATCATGTTTGACTGACTATTGGGTGAAAAGGCTAGTAATCAAGGAAGAATGTTTCAGAAGCTACCTTTTGGAACTTTATCCTTATATTCTGTAGGATACAGCATGGAACATTTTTTTTTTCTTTGTTTCAAATTCAAGTTTTTGTTGCACTAGACTCTAAAGAGAAGTTGAGAACCCTCTTTTCATCTGAATGGTCAAATTATCTAAAATAGAATAAATTTCTTCAGCTCGGTTGTGAGATTTATCACTTGCAAGAAACACATGAATCTCATCTCTATCCTCAATCCAACTGCATCCCGGGCTCTTTTGCATTCCTTTACTGTTCATCATTTGTCTTGTTTTAGCTAGATCATCCCATCTCCCGGCATAAGCGTACAAGTTTGCTAATAGAACATAGTTTGCAGTGTTATGCGGTTCCAACTCTAGGAGCCGCTCTGCTGCCATTTCTCCTAATGCAACATTACCACAAACAACACATCCTCCAAGCAAAGCACTCCACATCACCAAATCAGGCTCCATGGGAATTTTCTTGATAAGTTCATAAGCTTCGTTAAGCTGACCTGCTCGACTTAAGAGATCAACCATACAAGTATAGTGTTTTAATGTGGGTTTCACTTTGTAATATCCCATCATATCAAAGATTTCATGACCCGTTTCGACTGATCCGGCATGGACACATGAAGAAAGAACTGACAGAAAAGTCACCTGGTCTGGTCTAAAACCCTCTTTCAACATTTTCCGGAATAATGCAATTCCCTCATCCCCATGTCCATGCATGGCATATGCTGTAAGCATGGCATTGTGAGAAACCAAATTAGGATTCTCAATCCTGTTATAAGCCTGCAAAGCGTGTTTTATACTTCCACATTTTGCATACATGTCCAAAAGTGTCGCTCCAATGTGGATATCTGATTCATAACCAAATCTGATCGAATGTGCATGAACCTGCTTGCCTCGCTCAATTGTGGCCAACCTTGAGCATGCCGTTAAAATCATTCCAACGCTGTATATATCAGGCCTCAAATTTGAAGTCTGCATTTCTGCGAACAATTTCATGGCTAAATCATAATGGCCATTTTCCACATAACCGGCGATAATACCATTCCATGTATATACATTCAGCTCAAAACCATCTGCTTTCATCTTTGGAATAAGATCTGGAATATGTTCTTTCTTATTGCAGTATGCATAGCCAGAGATTAGAGCGTTCCAAGTTGGTGTATCCCTTTCATTTACTTCATCAAAAGCCATTTGAGCTGCTTCTAAGTGTTGGCATTTACAGTACATTTCCACTAGAGCTCCACCCACAAAGGTGTTAGATTGCAGACCTCTGACAATGGCATGAGAATGTATTTCCTTCCCTAGTCTCAAATTTGCCATATCGGCACAAGCACTAAGAGCGCTTCCTAGAGTAAACGAATCAGGTTCAAACCCTTCCATCAGTACATCTCGAAACAAGCTCAAAGCTTCATCAAACATGAAGCTATCTGCATATCCTGATATCATGGAGTTCCAAGAAATTATATCCTTCTTGATGCCAGCTAGCTCCATCCGATCAAACAGTTCCTTGGCCTTGGAGATGTCACCATTCTCGTAATACCCGACGATCATTGTATTATATATGACACAATTTTTAATGGAATTCTTTGAAAATATGTTGGAAGCACTCCCCATATCAGCACATCTCCTGTACATGTCAACTAATCCATTCACAGTGAAAGGGTTAGACATAAGCCCATGTCTAGTTATATAGCCATGGAGTTCTTTGCCAAGGCTTAGCTTTTGTAGTCTCGCACAAGCTGGGAGAACACTTGCTAGTGTTCGCGCATTTGGTTGAAATCCTGCAGCCTGCATCCTGTAAAGCAGCTCAATGGCTTGCTCATCATAACCATTCTGCGAAAACCCTCCAATAACTGCACTCCAAGTAACAAGATTCGGCATTAAATTGTCCAAAGACATTCTTTCCAGAAACTCCAATGCCTCGTAGACCAAACCGTTGGCAGCACAAGCTGTGACCAAAGAATTCCATGAAACACGGTCCTTCTTGGGCATCGTTGTTAAAACTTTCTTGGCATCATCTAAACTGTCACATTTGCCATACATATCTATCAGAGCATTACCCACATAAATATTTGAAGCAAATTGATTCTTCACCGCAATCGCATGCAACTGTCTTCCTAGTTCTACCATGCCAAGACCACTGCAGATCTTATAGACCACCGGAAACACGAAAAACTCTAAAGCAATGTCCGCGAATTGTAGTTCTCGAAAGAGCAAAAGAGCTTCCTCAAAGAACCCATTATCCACATGGACGCTAAGAATGGCAGTCCAAGAATACATATTTCTAAGCGGCATTGTTTCGAACAACCAATTCGCGTGTTCCAAACAACCACATCTCCCATACATCTGGAGCAACTTGGTTTCCACAAACTCGTGCCCATGAAACCCAGATTTGACTGCGTGGGCATGTATCTGTTTCCCTAAAATTGGGCATTTACAATATTCAAGAAGCGAAGCATATGCGTTCGAATCCACCGGCTTATCAAGGGTGGGGAGGCGAGTATGCTTGGTAGGGAGAGTAACGTGCCTGTGTCGGTGGGCAGGTTCAGGTGTCTGAAAAGAAAGGGTAGACGCTTTGATAGGACTGTTCGAATCAAGCAGTGGTGGCGATGGTGGCAGTGGGCGAGCGACAGGTTCCAAAAAGTGAGAAGGCATTTTCTTTTGGCAATCGCTTGAGAATCGTGTGAAGTGACAAACGAGGGGGAGAGGAAAGAGATTGGGATGTGCCTCTGCTTCCTGCCACCGCCACAATTCATAAACATGATGGTTTCCAAACGCCAAAAATGTTTAAACATTTTTGGTATATCCTACCTGCTTAGTCGGGGTATGAGATTTTATAATCTCTGTCGTAGACAGATGTGGTAATTTTTTTAAGATCTAGGTCTTTAGAGATTTACCATTTAGACTAGACTATATCAGTCACGATAGTGTACTGAGAAGTTATTAATAATTGTAATTGACTTGTTTTTCAAGTCAACTTTGTCAGTCCTCTCTTAATGAAGGATAATATTAATTTTATAAAAAAAAAAAATTGATTAAACATTTTACCACTATTTTAATACAATATTTTTATTTCTTAATTTAAACTCATTAAAACCAAACAAAAATTAAAAAAAATATTATTTTATTAATGAACCATGTAACTTTTTCTTTTAAAAAAATAATTGTGTAAAAGTTGTAAAATAATTATATATATTTTTATTATTTAATTATTTCCAAAGCTTAAGATGTTACGACTCAAATCACTACAACAACAATCTATTTTTGTGAAGATTTGGACACAAAAAGTAATTTATTATTGTTTCCTTGTTTCACTTCTCGCGAGTAAAAAAGTCACAATAAATGATCTTTTGTGGTGAAAATATGTTGTTGTAAATAATATTGCTGGAAAAGAATCTGACATGTTTCGAGTATTTTATGACGACACAAAATCGTTGCTGAAAATAATTTTTCAGCCCATATCAATCGAAAAATCCCAACTCCTTTCCCCCGCCTTACTTTTCCCATTTATCTTAAGAGTAATTCTACTCTTAGCTCACTTAAGTCTCTAACACCACACACTAGTTGGGCTGGTTTTTTTTTTTTTTTTTTCCTCCAAACGATTCGTTTTGAAGACTACTTTCATGTTTTCGACCTTCTCCCCCAAATCTTCGATTCGGATTTGCCTCTACGCTGTTTCCTTACCAACACCAACTGAACATTGTAGTGGATTACGTGGTTGAACAAAGTGCTAAAAGAGAAGATGAGCATCTCACAAGTGTCCATTGGGGGATATAAAACATAAAATGAAGGGAAATTTCATGGAAGGCGACTCCGTCTTCGTCTTCATCTTCGTGAATGAAACCAAAGAGTTGTTGCGGTTGCTGTCATCATCTTCGTCTTTGTCTAATCCCAATATTCTGTCTGTGGTCGTCGTTGTGGGTAGGATCGAAGCTTGTTGTGGTCGTCGTCATCTGGCTTTGTCTTTGTTTGATCCCAAATGTCATACCATATCTCTCTATCTCTTGCGAAGAAGAAAAAAGATGGTAGCCATCAAAACCATTCAAACCTCTTTCATAACAACCAAACAGGAAATTTTCCACACAAAAAGACCCCTCAACGCAAAGACTTTTTTCTTGTGCCTCAGCAAACTTTTCAACTGTCGAAACATGCAATGAATATAGAAATTTAGAATTATCTTTCTTCTTTTTTCCCTTCGTTTCATCCATTTTCTTGGGAACCAAACGGAGCAAGATTTGACAGTTACCTTAAATAAAGCAGACGAGTGTTAGCAATAGAGCAAATCCAGTAATGTGTAATGTAGAGAAAGTCATTCATGGGGATTCGCCTGACCTTCGTAGATGGAGATGCGTTCATGGGGATTCGGCATTCGCAAATGGAGATACGTTTTACTCGAAGGAATTGGACCATTTTACTTAAACCAGGTCGGTCACATCAGCTGGTGTGTGGAGTTGGAGGCTAGATCGGCTTAGGACTAGATTTTCTCTTATCTTAATGCTCTCTCTCTTATCTGTAAAGTTTTTGCCGCCTATCCTCACATTGTTTACCTGTTACAGCGCCATCGCCTTCTGGCTTAGTCGGTGACTCTCTCTTTTTCTCTATAACTCTCACTCGGTCCTTCTCTCTCTCCCTTCATGATTAGGTGCCCCACCATGGTGTCATAGCAACCCATGGTAGTGTGTCACCTCCTCTACTCGGTTTCTATTTTAGTAAGCTCTCTCATTCTCTCTTTTCTCTCTTTGTGTCTAGTTCTCTCACTCACACTATCGGTTTTGCCATTCTCTCTCTGCTGGATTCGTCCATCTTTCTGTCCCTCATTCTATCTCTACCTCTCTCTCTATCTATCTTTTGCTATATGTTTTTAGATTATTTTTTTGTTCATTTGCAAGTGAAAGGATCATGAATTACAGAAGATTCTATCCAATACTAGTTTGATTATGAAATTTTTTTGAAATTGCAACAATATATCTACTTCTTGTTAGTTTTTATGTATTAAAGTTCATCTATCTATCTATCTTAAAGTACAATATTTTCAATGATTCTTTCACTTATTTGCTATGTGCATGTTTGAGATTGCGGTGAAAAATATAACTTATACCTTTAGTGCTTATAACTTATAGCTGGAGTGATAAGTTATAACAACCCAATCCTAAAATTAGATCATAAGATAAGTTTTATATTTTTCATATAATTATAAATATTCTATTATTATTATTATTATAATTATAATTTTATCAAATTTTACATTTTAATTTTTATAGAATTATTATCATATTGTTGTATGGCACTTCAGATTTTGCACCTGAGTAGCACCGCTCATTTGTACCGCTTCTTGCTTTTTAGTTTTTTATTTTTATTTTTCTTTTCACATTTTTTTAATATATTTAAATATTTTTAAAAAATAAAAAATACACCAATACATTTGAAATCACTTCCTTAATCACTAAGTAAAAAAAAAAAATTCTACAGCTGTACACTAGAGCGGTACATTTTGGGCGGCATACAAGCTTTTCTCTTTGCAATAACTGCTAGAGTTCTTTTGTTTTTATAATGCCTTGTTTCTTCTTATCTCCACCTGTAAGCCTAATGTGAAACCAACTCACATTTTACATTCTTATCTCCTCATTGTAATATCTTAATGGAAAGCCAACTCAGAAATCCTATCATAAATCCTCCATTTTCCCTCTATAAAATCTCATGAAGCCTCTGTATTAAATACAACACAAAACAACAGACCTTCCCCATGCACGTCTCAGCCCTTGCTTTGCAACAAACCACCTCATTTGGAAGCAAAACAAAGTCATCTACATCGCAACCACCAGTAGTGCCGTCAACCTCGTTAGGCCAAGATGAAAGCCACCGTCCCATTAAACGGAACACTTCTATCTCACGTCTGAAGCCACCATGGGGAGTCATCATAGGTTATGTCGCCACCACAGAAGACATCGGAGTTCCGGACAACCTAGAAATTACCATTGTTGCACCGTGACGTTCGGACCAAGAGAAAGCAGCTGCCCAACCTCGCAAAACCATAACACCAATGCAGCTCCTTCGCTTTGCAGCAACTCCATGCTGCCCAAAACACACTGACGCCACCATCGACCACCTTAGAAGACATCGCATCGCCCTGGTAAGCCAACGACCATGGCCACCCTTCTCTCTCTCCCTGTAATTTTCAGTTCTTGGTCTAACTCTCTCGCTCCCTCGCTATGCGTCGCACCACCCTGTCCTCTAGTCGCGTCACCAACCACTTTCGGCTGCTAGAGCCGCCGTACCATGCAGCTTCCTCTCTCAGCGAGTCCATCGTAGGACTAAGGTCAAGAAAGATTAGTCAGAACTTTAGGAGGCAATCTTACTACCTTTAGAGGTCTATTTGTTTTGTAGATGGACAAGAGTTGGATGCATATCACGCATAGATTTAGATCCAGGGAATATGCCAAAGGCATTACAGAGTTCATTACTTTTGTAAGAGCTCATGCTATCGATCATGACGAAACCTGTTTCTATGTAGCCTATGCTCAAATGATTTTTTTTTTTCAGTTTTAAGTGAGGTAAAGAGTCATTTATTCATTACAAGGATATGATTCAAATTACATAGCATGAATATTTCATGACGAGAATGAAACTTTATTTTTTAGTGATGATGATGGTTTGCATAATGCCAAACACGATAATGAATACATTGATGATGTTCCATAGATATTCATAGATGTTGCATCAACCGAGTCATTCCATGCAGGGGGTTCCACGCCGGTTGAAATTGAATCAACCAAATCTCTTGAACAATTCTTGGTTGATGCTTGACATCCTCTTTAAGAAGGTTGTATGAAGTATTCAAAGCTTTCATTCATCATTAAGTTGCTGCACATTAAAACAATTGGGGTTGGAGTGTAAAGTTTCTTGACATTCTTCTTCAATTGCTGAAATCATCTTTTCTCTATGCTTTTTTGCCTAATTCATATCAAGAGTCACGCAGCTTGGAGTGACGACTGGACTTCAATTATAGCAAATACACGCTTGTTCAAATGATTGCATGTTTTTTTGGATGAAAAATGTAGAGAAACAAAAGTGCCCTAAATGTAAGGTGTCAAGGTGGGTCTTCAATAGAAGTAAGCAACGAAGAATTCCTCAAAAGGTCCTGCGATATTTCCAGTTGAAGTCAAGGTTATAAAGATTGCTTATGTCACAGAAAACATCAGCTGATTTGAAATGGCATAGAGGCAAGGGCTTCAATGATAAGGATATTCTAAGGCATCTTGCCGACTTTGAGGTGTGAAAAACATTTGATAAAGAGCATGCTTGGTTTGTGGAAGATGCTCGAAAAGTGAGGCTTGGTCTTGCTAGCGACAATTTCGATTAGTGTGGTGCCTTGTTCCTTGGTAAAGAGATTGGTGAGTATCTGCGGTGCTAGGAATGCCAGCTGGTTGGCAACACCCCAATTGTTACTGTTGGGTTTAGGTGTGTAATCATGGATCAAGTATGCGGTAATTAAAATAAGTCGTAACAGAATAAGTAAAGATTTAGTTAGAGACTATTTGCTAATTGTACCAGAGATCTAAATTGATAGGAAGTTCATCCATTAATACTAATAATATTCATATGTCATTGTCACTTCCCCAATAATATTATACACCACCACTTGTTAATCGCTTACATCTAGGTACCATAAACCGAGCATGGTTTGTTGCTTGACTGAAGAGTACATCTTAATAAAATATAAATAACTAATGATAGAGATAAGCTCAGTATCTACGACTCATGTGAGATTGGTCCTTCGTCCTTGGGCAACTTAGCTTGGATTACGTTTGCATAAAGATTTAAACAAAACCGTAGGTGACACCATCACAATGAGACTTTTAGACATTTCAGTATTAAATACCCATGACAATGCTGCTAATGAGAGGCAATGACGATGAATATGCATGCATTGTTTCATGTAAATTGATCTGTGAACACATGTTTATGCATGTCAAGAAACCACCATTCAGTCAGAAACATTTCATATTTATGGAAAGGAACCAATCTTTGAATAAAATACAAGTATACAAGCATGGCGATGAATCATCTTCTGAAAAAAATCTCATGTATACATAGTTATTATCATGGCAAGGAACAACTCTCTTATCAAAACATATAAAATCCATCATATCATTCCAAGTATGGTTGTAGAAGCTAACCTACCTAAACAATATTTTTAACACTATGGTAGAGCTGGTATTGTTCCTTCCATTGAACCCTTTGAAACCACTTACTTCTTACTTTTAGACCAATATTACCAAGAAATGAAATCGATACTTATTTGCAACCTCTAAAAGATGAAATCATTAATCTATGGGGAAATGTTGGAGATACATATGATGCAATGACGGCCTAGACATCCTAATTGCATGTAGTTTTATTGTGGAAAATCAACGAATTCCCGTATCTGGAAACCTCTTGAGGTGGAGCACTAAAGGGAAAATGACACGTCCATTGGGCAAACAAGAAACATATTCCATGTGGTTGACATATAGCCGAAAGCAATGTTATACAGGTCATCATCGATTCTTACCATGGGCCTACATTTGGAGAAAGAAAGAGTTTTTTCAATGGCAATGAAAAGCATCGCGGCCCACCGACAATGTTGTTGAGAGAAGATATGATCAATTAACTCCAAAATATTCCAAATGCTCATTTTGGTAAAGCTATAAAGAAAAGCCAGCGTACCACTGAGGAATCAAATTGGACCAAAAGAAATATCTTCTTTCGATTGTCGTATTGGTCCACTCTAAATATTAGACATAATCTAGACGTGATGCACATTATAGAAATATAGGTGACAACATCTTGAGAACATTGATGATCATTCAAGGAAAAATTAAAGATCATGTAAATACATGTTGTGACCTTCTAATATCAAGATAAGGAAGGATTTACAACGTAAACAAGATGGAGAATGCATTATTATGCGACATGCATGTTTTACCTTATATGGAGTTGAGAGGACAAGTTTTTGTAGTTGGTTGAATAGTGTGAAATTTCTTGATGGCTTCATTTATAATACTTCTCTATGTGTTAGTGGTATCGATTGCAAAATCTCCGAAATGAAAAGTCATGATTTTCATATTTTTACACAAAGATTATTTCGTGTTGCAATTTTTAAATACTTACGACACAATATATGGTTGGCACTAACTGATTTGAGCACTTTTTCAAATAATTGTGTGCTAGAACTTGTAAGGTTGATGTGTTAAAGCGACTTGAGGCTGATATCGATGTCATTATGTACAAACTTGAGATGGTTTTTCCAACTAGTTTCTTTGACGTAATGGTCCACTTAATCTATCATTTGCCACGTGAGGCATTGCATGTGGGGCCGGTTCAATATAAGTGGATGTATCATTTTGAGAGGTCTCTTGGAAAATTTAAGAGGTACGTTAAGAATAAGACCTGCACAAAAGGTTCAATAGCGGAGGCTTATATCCATGTAAAATGCTTGAATTCTTGCTCCATGTATCTCTACAATGTTGAGACTAGGTTTAACCCACAAGAATGTAACTTTGATATACGAGAAGGTGGTGTATGAGATAGACTAAGTATTTTTACAAAGAAGGTGTGACCCATGAGTTTGGCAATACGTCACTGACTAGACAATGAACTTTTCGTAACGGCCAAATGGTATGTGCTTAATAATTGCGAAGAGACTGGAAAATAGCTCGAATAAGTACCTTCAACAACTCACTAAGTTAATATATTTTAGTTCTACTTCATCTTAACACTCCTTTATAATTATTTACTCGCAGAAGATTTTGTACAATGAGCACTACAACAAGATGAGGGAATATTACATAGATAATGTTGATTGTATGCATGAAGCCGAATTCCCAAAGTGGTTTGAGTCACACGTATGCTTCCATATTAATGAACATTTTATCCAATTACACTATTTACACTTCACTTTCTTTCTTTTTTTGTTGCATGACGTTCCTCCTTGTTTTCACTTGAGACGTATTCAAAATTTGCATATTAACAATTCAAGTGAAGTTCGTGAAGATCTATATGTACTAACGTGTGGGCTTGACCCTTGGGTTGTGTCATGAACGACATAAGATTGGTTTCATGGTGTACTGGTTACTGCGAACACCAATCCCAAAGTGTCGAGTTCTATGGTGTTTTAACAGACATTTTAGAATTTTTGCTACATGGTATGGCGTCTTCAAATGTGATTGGTTCAATATCGCTGATCTCAAACGAGGGATACAAGTGGGTGATCATCTTACTAGTGTGAATATGTCTTAAACATGGTATAGGGATGAGCCATTTGTTTCTGCATGCCAAGTTTCACAAATGTTTTAGTTACAAAATTCAAGTTTGCATGGTAGTTGGTATGTGGTGAAAAGGTGCCCAATATTATTCAACCAAAGTTGGAGGTGAAAGAGTGTTGGGTGGATGAGCAATGGGATCGGGAGCTACTGAGCTCACTAGTGGCCTCTAATGTGGTTGCCGACATTATAAAAGAAATTCCTGGGAGAAGAAAGGGGCTTGACACTCTGGTTTGGCATCCTTGTGTGGATGGGCAGTTCTCGATCAAATCGGCATGGGAGGTAACACGGTTTAAGTAGTCACATATGGAGGGCTTGGACTGGACATGGTGTAATTTTATTCCAAAAAAGATGTCAGTGTGTATGTGGAAGGCAATGTTTAATTGCCTTCCTGTTGAGGAGAGGCGCAGTCGGTGGGTGTTTCTTTGGCCTCAAGATGCGTTTTTTGTTCCAGAGGAGGGGTGGAAGATAAGGATCGTGTTTTGTGTAAGGGGACGGTGGCGTTTGAAGTGTGGCGTTGTGCAGCTTGCTTGCTGAGCGTCCCATGCATGGCCTTCGATGATTGGTGGGCAAGATGCAGAGTGTGGTTTCGTTGTGCGAAGAAGTTGACGCAGCGTGGAGTTTTAATTAGGATTATGCCGACACTAATTTCTTGGAGACTCTGGAAGTGGAGGTGCGACGCACGTATGTAGGGGAAGCATGATTCACTGGATGTAGTTTGGTGTTCTATTAAATATTGGCTGCAGGTCTTCTCGTCCAAGCTGCTGAAGGTAAAGTTTTTATCAAGTTTTGATCATAGTATTTTATCTGAGTTGAGCATTCCGAGGAGGGAGGTGGTATCAAAGAGTCCGAAAATAATCTCATGGAGCAAACCAAAGGAAGGGTGGGTGAATTAAATGTGGGTGAATCGTGTAGGGAAAATCCAGGTAGTTGTGGTGGAGGTGGGGTTATAAGGGATGATAGAGGGCGATTTTTGACGGCCTACTCTACTAAATTTGGTTTTGGTACCAATAATGAAGCGGAGTTAAGGGCGCTCATTAGTGGTTTAATTCTTTGTAAGGAATTGAGATTCATGAATATGGTGATTGAAAGTGATTCAGCTTTGGTGGTTAATTGGCTTAGGAAAAAGGAGTGCATGGTGTGGTACTTGTGGGATTATTGGAAGGAAGTTATGCAAGGGCTGACTGGTACTCAATATACGGTGTCACATCAATTTTGAGAGGGGAATAGAGTTGCTGATTTCCTTACTAGACAGAGTGAGGAGGGGATCGATTGTATCTATATGATTTCGCGGGACTTGCCTTGACGTGCTCGAGGTTTGCTTCAGTTGGATGCTCTGGGTTTGTCGAGTCTTAGGATTTGAGGTGTTCTTAGTTTTTGTTTTATGAGTTTTGTTGGGGATTTTTGGTATATTGGTTATTTGTTGATTTTTTATTCTTTGGAAATAAAGTTGGTTTTGGCTGGGCTTGTAACCATGATTTCCCTCCATCATAAATAAGGATCTCCATCATAAATAAGGATTTTAATAATGCGGGGAGGGGTCACTCGGACATGTAAAAAAAGTATGTGGTGAATAGGTCACAAATAGAATGTGTATGATGTTCCACGAATACCATTGGTAGAAGACGATGTATATGATTCTAGTGACATTGATGTGTACCGAGAGCATGAATCTTTTAATGTTTACGTATCGGTCCAATTCGATGACAATGGACTCGTTACTCTATTGCATAGACTTGATGTAGAGTCCACTCAGATTGTTGCATCCTCACTAATGGGGCACGCTAATCGAAACCTTTATGAAAAGACTTTTATCAATAAAAATAACAATAAGACCCGTTCGGATGACAGCACCAACAACAAGGGAAGTATGCGCAAAGAGAATCTCTTCACGGACAAAGAGACGGACATGAACTAGGTAATCCATTACCTAGGTTCATAAATTCATCCCAAGTGCGACACTTGATGATCATTTGCTATACTGCTATCTCTAATTTACGAACCTGAGTTTGCTCTATACATGTAAAAGAATCTTCTTTCTAGCATGTTCTTTCAAATGCATTATTCACCAATTGAACATGGTAAAATTATTTTAATAGTCACAATTTTGGTAGATTAAAGTTTTGTTAGTGCATAGACTTGTTCATATGTTAAAATTACTCAAGGTTGCAGTGTTAGATACTTGTGGGATACTCATTGTGTGGTATGATTATTATGGACTTGGGTATTAATGTAACTAGTACGATTGTACTAAATATTCCGTTTTACTAGCAAATATTATTAAAAGCACACGTGGTGACACAAGTAGTATTGGAAAATTTACATACTCTAATCAGTGGTGGGGAAATGTGATACATTGTAAATGGACTGTTGTAACATAGTGGTGGCCAACGTCAGAGGTATTTATCAGGATTTTTCAAAATGTAATGTCACTAAATTTAGTTTTAATTATATTTATTGTTAGATCATGACATGGTCTATTTCTTTAACCATGCTACGGTATTTCTATTTAATTTTAACTAGTAATGACTTTATATTCACTAAGTTTCCATTGCTGACACCATGGCATGTGGTGCATAATTCACATTTGAGTTGGTACAAACAGGCTGTGTTTCTAGCTTTAGTGTAAATAAGATATGGTTTACAAACATTTTTCCCAATGGTTTACTTGGTTTGCATAAGAATAAGTAATAAGAATTAATATATCTCTTGTTGCAAAATTTTTGTCAGAATGATCTGAATGAGCAAGTATGCTTTTTATAATATGCTTGCTAGTTTGCACTTCTTTCACTTACTTTTTCAACGAACTTATTCTAATATTTTCAGCATTAACACTTGGTGTCTATAAATATATTTATTAGCAAAAGAAAATATTTTTCAAAGAGGAAATCTGCAAGGTATCACAGAGTTGATCCTTTTTTTTTTTTTTTTTGTTGCATGATCAATTGTTTTACTTTGTTCAAAATTTGCATATATAGATAAATATGGTGGCTATTATCCTATATTTAGAGTTTTCATATGGTTGATTTGGATTACAAGTTAAATAGTTTGCCCCATTATGTACATTTGCAACGACATGTTTCATTTGATATGCAATTTGTGCCACCATTCCAGTGATATTACCTAATAATATAACTATTTTTGTCCTAAATATTTTGCATGTCCTTTAGTTATAGATTGTGAAATACAAGTTTTGACATCTTGCATGTTTTGGTACGTACTGGGCTAGTATTCACTACAAAATAAGTCATCTATTGTCATTGATCTATGGAGAAGAATTTGGCATATATCTCTTATATCTTAAAAGCATCTATCTGATATGAAAATGAATTAATAGTGATTTATGTTTAAAAAATTATTTTCTATCAATGCCCCTAGTGGTTAGGACTTATTACAGTTTTCTTCTTGCTTTTTTGTTTTACTTTCCGCGTGTGTACTTCTGTCAACTACTATATTTATAGTTTTACCCCTATTTTTATGTTTTACTTTCTGCTGTTGCCCGGTTTTATTAATACTATTACACTTTTGTCCCTTATTGGTGTCTAATGCTTGATTGATTTTTCTCCAATTCTATTCATTTCTTCTTTGCACAGTGCTGTGTCGACCAAATATTAGTTTGTGTTTTTGGTGTCTCTCGTTCGTTTCCATGATTTCTTTTGTTCTTCTAGTCATGATTTTGGTTCTTGTTTGTTGGGTCTCATGCATCTGGTTGGTGCTATTGTTTTGTGGTGTGACATTGTCAGCCGATGAGATATTTTGGCTTGTTGATAGGAGGGATGGAGGACAGAGTCGTGTGTTGTGGTTTTTGAGCGTTGGTTGCAGAGCTTTGAGACTCAGGTGCCGAAGAGGAAGAAAGAAATGCTGTCGTGCGTGGTGTTTGAGGGTTGTTCTTCTTTGTCTTCGTCGCTAGTATGCTTTTCTAGATCTTCTTATAGTTTTACTTATGCATCTTCTATTTTTTTAAAATATTTCCGCACCTTCGTTTTCTTTCTGTATCTTCAACAGCAACAACATATTTATACATCTTTATTTTTTTTTCCTGTACAGATGCAGAAACATACCCAATGCTAACCTAGTGGATTTCAGAATTTGTTGCTTCCTCTTCTTCGTTTAAAGAGTTGATTTGGTTGTGGGTTTTTGATTTGGAGCTTCTTAGTCTGGAATTCATACTGCAGAGTTCCTCTTAAGTTTTGCTTTTCCCCTTCTAAAATTTGCATCTTTTGTGCATGTGCATGTTTTTTTTTCATTTTCGCTCATAAAGTTTGTGACAATGATGCTACTTGAAAAAGAAAAAACAATTCAACCTCTTCAACTCGATAATGGAACAAAAAATAGCATGTCTTAAACAGACTATGCAAACATTATGAAAGAGAAAATTGAGAAGGGGAGTCACTTGCAAAGTTCTCTCAATAATAATGCTACTTTTACAATCAATTAAAGTATTTGAATATGTAGTATGGCTGTAATCGAGCCGAGCTAAGCCGGTCGTTGGCTTGCCGTGCTCGGCTCGATTCAAAATACTCGAGCTCGAGCTCAAGCCTGAGTTCGAGATTTTTTTTTTATTCTTCGTTCGAGCTCGGCTCGATAAGCTAAATGCTCAACTCGAGCTCATCCCACAAACTAGTTCGAGTCGAGCCGAGCTCGAGCTCGAACTGCATATATTTTTTTATTTTTTGAATAAGATTTAATAATTAATAAAATAAATAAATAAATAATCTAATATTAAATTTATACAACTAACAAGCAGAATCTCTAATGAATTATAAAATTTTAAAAAATTTATAAGTAATTTATATCTAACTAGTTGATATTTATTCAAAATAACAATGAATTATATGCCTACATATATTATTAATACATATACTTAATATGATAGCATATATCTATTTCATATATGGTTCCGACATACTAGTATATGAAATTATTAAATTTTATCTACTAATTATTATAAAAATTATAAAATATACTTATGAAGTATATTCAGTATATAGACATAAGTAATTAGATTACATATTATATATTTAATTATAAAAATGGTATGCTTATATGATTAGTTACTACATATATATATATATATGTGTGTGTGTGTGTATATACATAGGTGTATGTATATATTTATCAATATATAAATGAGTTTTAATCGAGTCGAGCTAATGAGTTGACTCGAGCATAAACGAGCGAGCCTTAATGAAACTTAACTAACTCGAGTTGAGTTTTGTCGGGTATGTGTCATTTACAATTCGAGCGGGTATCTGCTTTCACGAATGAGCTTTTTTTTTTCTCGAGTTGAATTCGATTCGAGTTTAACCGAGCGAGTACCGAGAGGGCTATTGAAAAGACTGGTTCATTTACAGCTCTAATCTGTAGTGGTGCACTTAACGAAATCAATTGAAGAACTTGATTCAATGTAAGAGTCCAAAATTACACACAGTTTCATCTAAGGATACCATCTAAATTTGGAACATTAAAGTAAACCATCTGGTTTCTACTTACTAAAGCCACTTCATTAGAAATGACTACAGATTAAAATTTGAATAATTTCTGAATACATATGATTCATTGAAACCCAAAATTAGTTAAAACAAAACAAAAACATTTAATTATACATATTATGAAGCCTAAACCAGACACATAATTGGTGACCAAGGTTTGAGTTCAATATGGCATCTCAGATGAACTTTGAATAGATAAATATCCCAGAAGAAAATGATCCAATGCTCAGAATCCAAGATTAATATAGGGCAAACGTGCCTCGCATGTAGCCCCATAGTTAGTATATATATATATATATATATATATAATATCTGTGTGAGTGTGTGTGCGCGGCTCATGAACATCATAAATAGTTTAGAAAGCATGTGTATCAAGTTTTTGTTGCATAATTTAGATGTTTTGGGGGCAGAGGGCTGAGGAGAGAAAAATCCACTGGTGCAAATGGAGCCAGCTTTGTGAACCAAAAATAAAAAGGGGTTTGGGTTTTAGGGATTTGAAATGTTTTAATTCTACTCTACTTGCTAAATAGGCATGGAGAGTCCTTAAGAATGAAGAGTCCCTCCTCCATAAAATATATAAAGCTAAGTACTTTCCCCAAAATTCTTTCTTTGAATCAAAGTTGGGTTTTAACCCATCTTATGCAGGGAAAGGGATATGGGAGGCAAGAAAGATTTTGTTGGAAGGGTGTCAACTGAGAATTGGAAATGGGAGCACGGCTAGAATTTGGGAAGACATCTGGGTGTCAGGACATAATGCTTTGAAAACTGAGATGGCTCTCTGTGAAGGGACTGACATCGCAGTGAAGGTTGCAAGCTTAATTGATAGACATACGGGGTGGTGGGATGTACAACAGGTTAGAGCTCTCTTCAATCCAAATATTGCTGTTGATATCCTCAAGATTGTGCTCAGTCCAGGTAGGTATGAAGATGTTTGGTTCTAGAGACATGAGAGGAGTGGAAATTTTAGTGTCAAGAGTGCATACAGATTCATGACAATTCTGAAATCACAGGTCACACCAAAAAGCTCTACAACAAATGATGATAAGAAGTTATGAAAATCTTTGTGGAAAATGCACATCCTTAAAAAAATTAAGTTCTTTGCATGGAGGGCTTATCATGATGGGTTATCTACTAAAAATAATTTGCTTAAAAGAAAAATTGTGGAATATGCATAGTGTGAATTATGTGGGTTCCATTATGAAGATCTCACTCATGCGCTATTTAGCTGTCCTGATCTCCTTGCTGCTTGGAACATGTTCATGCCTGGGATAAGTACTCTTAATTCTACTGATTCTGTTAAAGAGGTAGCTAGACAGATATTGGAAATTGGTGATTTATCACAACTGGAGAGATTCTTCCTCATAGCCTGCGCCTTATGGTATAGACGTAATAAGTGGATTTATTAACAATCAAAAGAAAATACTAAAACTGCTATCAATCACACATTGAGTCTTCAGCAGCAAACCTCAACTATTCGTAACACTCCAGGTTTGAAAACTGTTCCTTGTTGGATTGCCCCCCTCCTCTTAGGCTTTGTTAAGCTCAAAGTGGATGGGGCAATGTTCTTTGATTGTCAAAAGGCAGGTGTGGGGGTTGTGGTGCGAGATGAGTTTGGCCAAGTTATCATGGCAGTTAGTAAATCAGAAACAGAGATATCAGAAGCTGAATCAGTGACATTACTGGCTATGTTTCAAGCCTTACAATTCAGCTCACATATGAGTTTTGCTAAGATAATCCTAGAAAGTGATAGTCTTATATTAGTAGAGGCCTTACAAGCCAAATGAGAGTCTTTGTCAATGTTGGGAATCCTTATTTATGAGGTAAAAAGAATGTTACAGTAGTTTCAAGAATTCAGAGTGCAACATGTTCCACGTATGGGGAATCAAGTGGCTCATTTCTTGGCAATACATGCTTGGAGAGTTTATGATGTAGAAATATGGATGCATTCTATTCCTTCTTTTATTGCTCAACATGTTTGGTTAGACAACTCTCATATGTAATTCAGAGTTATGTGAATGAATGATTGAATTTTTATAAATAAATAAAAAAAAGATTTGATTGAAATATTCATATTTACCAATTTAAAATTGGTTGGATTATGTAAGTTATATTTGTACCATTACCGTTATGGAATCTATAGGACTTTAAGGTCTCATTTCGTTGCACAGATCATATGAGATGAGAAATATGTGAATAATAGTAAGATATTTTTGTGAATAGTAGTAAAATGATTTGAGTTAATCGTTTTATCGGGTTTTGGAAAAAGAGAGAGAAAAAGTTTAATAAAAACATTATAAATTAAAATAGAGTTAGAATATAATTTTTGTTTTGACATTTAAAAAATCTGAATTGTTTTTTGTGTTTTGTTTAAAAGTTTGAAAAAGTTGTAATGATTAGGTAATAATTAGATAAAAAAGTTGAAGAAAAATAATAGTATGACTCCCGAATGTGCCCACTTATGTATTTTAATTTTATTTTTAATTTTTTTATTAATGATTAAGGAAATGACTATTAGTAAATTTGTATTTTTTTCCTTAAAAGTTGAGGATGTTTAAAAAAAATTTAAAACAAAAAAGCAAAAAATCCAGTTGCACTAGTGTACTATTTAGGATGCACATTTGGTGTGCAAACTAGCATTGTCCAAAGTTGAAAAGTTAAAAAATTAAAAATTTGAAAATAAAAAATATTTGTATTTAAATAATGTTTGGATATTGATATGAGATAATTTGAAAGGTTTGTAAAACCAAACCAGACCTAAGAATGTAAAGGGTGTGTGTGTGGAGCTATAAAGAGGGCGATTTAAGATAGAGATCAAGAACTTTCAATTGATAAGCACTAGTTGGACAAAATTGACAATCGCAATTGAAAATGGATGAGCATTGGTGAGACAGAACTAACATAGTTGTGTAATGACATTGTGGCAATGTTGATTGATTTTGTGTACTTACAACAAACTAGGTTGTATTTTGATGAGTTTTTCATGAATGAATGATGTTACGTTGGATTTAATTGTATAGGCCATTGCAGCTAATATCCAATTAATCTAATTATTTTCGGTGATAAAAAGCTCACCACAGAATTTGTTTCATAATTTTATTATTATTTTTGGCAACACAAAATCGACGAAAAAGTCCATTTTTGGCGATAAAAGATTGCGGCAAAAACAGTTGAAATTGTTTATTTTTATTTCATGTGACACAAAATGTGAGAAAAAATCATTTTTGGTGATAAAATCGTTGGAATAAACCATTTCATGCATTAAAAAATGTAGGAAAACTACATCAATGGTTTATTGTTATTTCATGTGACATATGTGAGAAAAAACCATTTTTGACAAAAAAATTCACAAAAAACACTGTTGCGTAATTCCATTGTTATTTTTGACGACATAAAATCGCCCTAAATAGTTTATTCTGGCGATAAAAAATGCAGGAAAAGCCATTCTGTATGGATAAAATATCACAAGAAAAGCAATTGCATAATTTCATTGGTATTTCAGATAGATGTGACAATATGTAAAACAATCCGTGAACCCAATACTAACACGGCACAAAATTAGCGGGTTTGAGTTTGATGTTAACGAGTTCGGGTGAAAATGAGTTGATACATTAAGACACGATTTATAAACAGGTCATTAATAAATCAACCCGTTAGGACCCATTTAGATTTTTACTTACAATAACAATTTTATTATTGTTGGATTGTAATATTAGTATTTTTAATATGCTTATGTTTTTATTATTGAGATTGTAATTCTGAATCTATACTCATCTTTGTTAATATCAAGATTGTAATATTGATTTTATTATATGTTAAAATTTAAAAAATATTAATATTTTTTTTGTTAATGGGTAGTCTAATTGTTTTTTAGGATATTGTGGCTACTAATAAATATAGATTTTAACTTTTATATGAAATTATATTAATCAGGTCAAATAGTTTATGTGGATTAGTCCAATCCATTTAGATGAAATGGGTTGAAATGAGTCATGCCGTGTTTATTCATTTCTAATTAATTATTAAACGGCTCAAAACGAGTGACACGACATGATCCTTTATTTTAAATGGGTCATGTTAGGGTTTGAAAATTTGACATGTTTAGCTTAACAGGTCGGGTTTGGATTAAGCCATATAGTCGAATATCTATGACTTGACTTGACACATTACGAATACAACCTGTGAACACAAATTTTCACCACTAATTTCTAAGGATAAAAATAGCTAGGAAAAGTCATTTTGCGGCTATAAATGGCCGAAAAAAATTCTATTTCTAGTGATAAAAATTGTGGGAAAAGTGCCACATAATTTCATTGTTATTTCCGGTGATACAAAACGTTGATAAAAACTATTTGTAACTAGAAACATGACAACATCGTGTTAAAGTTGAACTAAAACTTAAAAATTCTCAAATAAAGTTCATAGTATATTAAAATTATGATGGTTTAGAATTCTTTATGTAAAATATAGGGTTCACAATAAGAGTGAGATAGACATGCTAAAGTAATCATCATTGCCAATCTAAGATCTCGTTTAGAAACACAAATCATCTCATTTCATCTGAAAATTTTTCAGTCTCATTCCCAAACACCACTCAAACAAAAACATTTTTCAATTTTTAATTTTTAATTTTTTCATCTAATCATTACCTAATTATTACAACTTTTCCAAACTTTTAAACAAAACACAAAAAATAATTCAATTTTATCAAATTCCAAAACAAAAATTATATTCTAACAACATCATAAATTTATAATATTTTTATTCAATTTTTTTCTTTATTTTCCCAAAACCCAATAACACATCTTAACTCAAACCATTTCACTAGTATTTACAAACCATTTCACTATTAATCACAAATATCTCATCTCATCTCATTCCCCAAGCTAGGCTCTCTCAACTTAAATGTTTAATAAATACTATAAAATTTTCTTTCTTTCTTTCTTTCTTTCTTTATTTATATCTATTATATTCTCGAACTCTAGTGTTGGGAATAGAGTTCTTATAAAGAAATTTTGGACTGCAAGGCCTTGGTGAGAAAGTTAATAGTAGATCATCACCATATATAAGGTAGTCCATAGCCTATAATTTACTTGGGATGGTGCTCCTCAGCCCTCCAACACTAATATTTTCAATTCCAAATGGATTTTTGAGACAAAATTCCTTTATGATGGATCCATTGATCGTTTCAAAGAGGGCCTCATTGCATAGGGCTACACTCAACTTCCCGGCCTTGACTACACTGATACCTTTAGTTCTGTGGTCAAAGCCCTCCACAGTTCGTGTTGTTCTCTCCTTAGTCGTGTCTCATAAGTGGTCATTACGTCAGCTTGACATAAAAAAATGTCTTTCTCAATGGCATCCTTCATGAAAATGTTTACATGGAGCAACCCTTAAGCTATGTTGATCCTTAACATCCTCTCCATGTTTGCAAATTGAAGAAAGCTCTCTACAGTTTGAAACAAGTTCCGTGTACTTGGTTTCAACGCTTTAGTTCATCTCTTAAAACTTATTTTTTCTTGCAGTCGAGCAGAACCCTCTCTCTGTCTTTAATCAGAAGGATGACCTCATCTATCTGCTCCTATATGTTGATGACATCATTATCACAGAGAACAATTCTTCTCTTCTCAACCAATTTATTCAGCAGCTGTACACGAAGTTTGCCATCAAGGATTTAGGCTTCTTGAGTTACTTTCTTGGACTCGAGGCTTCTCCCATCATAGGTGGCATTTTTCTTAACCAAACCAAGTATGCTTTTGACATCTTGGCACAAGCTCAATTACTTGACAGCAAACTAGTTTGTACACCCATGGTTGGCTCCCAACGGCTCTCCTCCGAAGGTTCCCCATTTACGGATCCTACTTTAGATCGCTCCTTGGTTGGTGCCTCGCAGTAGTTGACGATTACCTGTCCTAACCTTGCTCATTCTGTCAACTCCATAAGTCAATTTCTTCACGTGCCAACTGATGATCAGTTTCAGGCGGTCAAGCGGATTCTTGGCTATGTCAAAGGCACACGTCATTTTGGTCTGAGGTTCACTTTGTGTTCCTTTATTGCCTTAGTAGCATATTTGGATGCAGATTGGGCTGGGTGCCCTGACACTAGACGCTTCACCTCTAGCTACTCGATCTATCTTGAAAATAATCTTATATCTTGAAGTGCCAAGAAACAACCAACTGTTTCTCACTCCAGCTGTGGATCGAAGTACCGCGCTCACCCCCTCACTATTGCTGAAGTTCTATGGCTCACTCATCCCCTACGTGATCTTCGGGTCACCTTAACTCATCGGCCTCTCCTTCTTTGTGACAACAAAAGCACTATTTTTTTGAGTTCAAATCTAGTGTCCCACATGCGTGCTAAGCACATTGACCTTGACTATCATTTTCTGTATGAGTTTGTTGTCGCTAGCACTCTTCGCACTCAGCATGTTCCATCCCACTTGCAAGTTGCTGACATATTCACCAAGAGTGTTTCCTCAGCCCTTTATGTTTTTTTCTGTTCCAAGCTTCCTCCGGGAGGGGGGGGGGCAGTAAATCACCCATTGATTGATGGAATCCTTCTTAATCTTTTCCTCCTTGATTGTAGGAGATGCAATTTTATTTCTTGTGACTATTTTCCTTTTTTGATGTAGATACTATCTTTGTATCCAATTCTACTCTACTTGTACACATATTATAAATGGAAAACTCTCCACCCCAAAAATGTGTTGTGGTTCACAGACATTGTTATTCTTCTTCTACTTTTTATATTTATTTTTTTTGGAAAAGATGATCAAAAGCTTTCAACGAAAGAAAAAATAAAATATAAAACCATGAAGCTAGCATCTTGGGGGGAAAATGCGCATGATCTATGCAAAGAGGGACTGTATATATAGAAAGTTCGTGCGTGCCTCGCGCATGGATGATCGCTTATACCCAAATTATAAAGATGGCCATGAAGTGGACTTATCCTCGAGAACTAGCCTGTTTTTTGTGAACCATACAAAAGGTGCATGCATGCGTGGCGGCTTTGAGTTTAGTCAAATATAAACTTCGAAGGAATTCATTCAATTGGATTCAATGAACATTGTCTTATATATTGATATTCCTTCTACCTAGCAATATCTATATATATATATATATATATATATAGAGAGAGAGAGAGAGAGAGAGAGAGAGAGAGAGAGAGAGAGAGATTAGTAAGATATATCACTCAATCATCATAATTATAACATGGTAACATGGTGCATGTACGTTTATTTCCTTTGTTGCATAATATATATTTATATATATATATATATTATATGTATGTATCTACTTATATCCGTGATAATGAAAGAATCACAACATAATTTCCAGAAGGTGAGCATCATTAGAAAAATACTTATGCATGCTTGGCAAATAATTCTTGTAATTAAATTAACTGAAGAATACAAGATAATCATGATGAGCAACAAGCGATCGATGATACAAACCCTCATCCAGAAGTACTTACCCTAGAAAGCCAACTTAATTGTAAGAGGAGATCCATCTACAAAGCCAAATATGCTATAAATCATATCTGATTCCATACTCATGAACTTGGTGCGATGGAATCTCTGATGTCAATTGATATATGGCAAGCTTCTTACACACACACACACGCGCGCGCGCGCACAAAAGACTAATCCTACAAACAACACTATTACTCCCATCTCAATATTTTCATTTCACTATAGAAAAGATGACACACTTTTATCATCCTTAGATCCATAAAAGAAGAAATTCAAAGGTTTGATGAGAATGCCAATGAGATGAAAATGGGATCATGAGAATGTAATTTATAGAATTTTCCATGCATAGAATCATCACCTTAATTGAAAGCCTGTTTGTAAGGGCCAGGGTGGCCGTGTTCAAGAACTTAAATATGCATAGTTAAACGCATTATTTAAGCTGTATGGGATGCTTGATCAGTCGTAAGAGAAAGCATTAAGTTTGCAGTGTCTGATCACATTATTTAACAATATTAGAATATTTATAGAAAGGAGAGGATCGAAGAAAAATGAAGAATAGCGAAACAAATTAAGGGGCCGGCCGGGAAAATGCAGATCATCGATTAATCCATTAATTAGATTATGAATATCATGTTTTAAATGATTCAATTTCTTCCAGTTATTACAAAAATCCCACCCAATTTCGGACCAAATTGTACGTAGTGGCATGGGGGACGCCTTAATTAGTTCCTTCATGAGTACTTCTTCTTCCCAGCTTAATGGTTGGATGTAACATTAATTGATCAGAACTTAATGATTGGATCAACATCACAAATTAATTAATGGTTAATTAATTAGTAGGAAAATTATAGAGTACGTTAAAGCTAGCTAAGTTATAATTACGAGAGCTATAGTAATATGTTTTTCTTATATATAATAGTACTGTACAATTTGACTATATATATATATATATATATATATATATATATATATATATATATATATATATATGAGTATGCATATATACATGCATGATGAGTTTGTGAGAGTGGCATATATATTAATGCATATATATATCCACATCATGAATTCTAATTATTGACCCTAATTAACGCCGACACTAGGGGATGAAAATTCAGTGATAAGTCTTAAATATTTTCACCCATCTCATTGACAAAGTTGAAAGAACAAAAGGAGAGAGAGAGAGAGAGAGAGAGAGAGAGTGATGGAGTAGATAACTACGTGTGGAAAGAAAAAGACCTCCATGATTATGTGGTGACCCCCCCTTCCATCAACCACTTTATTTTTTTTCTTAAAAAAAATAAAGAAAACCCTAGTGCCAAAAACATCTTTAGACACAAAAGAAAGTAAAGTATATGATCAATTATATATGAAAGGAAGTTCAACGCTAGCTAACTCTCTACAAATATATCTATGAATATACTAAAGAAACATGGAGCTAGGGTCTATAAACATATATAGAGATATATAATCAGGAGGATTTGCGGAGTGGAGGAGATTATAATTCCACAGCACGCTTAATAAGGGGAATGTTTTTGGGACCCACGCATTCACCAGAGCCGTAGAGGTAGGTGCAAGAAAATGAGAAAGAAAGAAGCTGCGAATATGGACTCATGGAAATGGAGCACTGCATGATGATGCAATTTGATGAATGAGCTTTGGACTCATGTGTGGCTGCAGTACTGCTGCATGGAGATCAGACAGATTTGTGATATTTCCTTAAATGGGAGAGGAGCTGATTCAAGTGCAGAAAAGAAAATAATGCATGCAGTACCAGTACCACTGCATTTTTTTGGTGATATATATATATATATATATGTGTGTGTATTATAAGGCATGCATATGATTATCATGTACATTGGATCACTAGTTTCAAAGTCATGGTACAGCAAGTTGATCTTTTTCCCTCTTTCTGCAGTTTCTAAAGTGGTGTGGCATGTGAAGAAATGGTTCGTGGGTGTCATACCATGTCATTGATCTGGTAGTTCTTCAGATCCTATTTTCTTCATGAATGTGGTTCTTTATTGGGTGGAAGAATCTGATCTAAGACCCAGATAGTGCTGATTAAAGACCTGACACTTCTGGACCCTGTTGGCAAGCAAAAAGAGAAAAAGAGAAAAAGAAAAAGGAAGAAACGTCTTTTGCTGTAAAGGATTGACAGCCATCTTTCCAACTCACTTTTAAGTTCAAAGGATATAAACAATCCATAAATAATTACAGATAATCAAGCCACAAATCCCACCACTGTAATAAATTACAAAAATGATCCAAGTCATGAAGAAGTCATTTGTTCCTTAAGTCCTAAAAAGAGACATCGATCCATCTTCCTTAATTAGCCTCTTGTTCTATCAGCTTAATTTTATACTGCATGCCGGGACACTCTTTTGAAAAGCCAACCCAAATTAATAAAGCTCCAGACATCCACATTGATCATGATAGTGCAAAGAAAGACGAGAAAATTATAATTAAGCACTACAGAGATTAACAAAGAAAATAAAGGGGGAAATTGATGCAAACAATAATAATAGTAATAATAATAACATGAGAAAGAGAAAGAAACCCATGTAGTACGCCCTATGATCTGTTAGTTTTGATTAACTCAGAAAAAAAAAAGAAAAAAAAAAGAAAAAAAGAAAAATAGAAAAAACAAGTCACCCATGGAGTGGAAGAAAACAAACTGAAACACCAACTCCTCGATCGTTCATCCAATATTTCTGATGGTCTTCTGGCCGGCTTATTTACCATGATCCTCCTCCCATCATTCCATTCCAATAACCATTAGAATGATCTCCTTGCCCTCTATTCTGCTCAAATTCGCTTGTTGTTGGGATCTGTTTCAAATCCTCAATAGGAAACAAAAGCCTCGCACCAGTGCCACTCTCTTGCACCCCTTGATGAAGAGTATTATTCCCATACCCACTTTCGAACCCCTCGAGAGAAAAATTCAGAGTACTCGGCTTGAACTCTTGCAAAGGAAACCCAGTACTTGAATATATTGTGCTCGATTCTGATACCGACATGGGCATGAAAGAATTAAATCCTCTTGAAGTGATCCCAGTCTTGAGCAGTTCCATGGCCGAGAGTTGAGTTGAAGCATTAGAGGATGCGGTAGGGTTTTGATGGTGGGTTTTGCTGTCAGTATTAAAGGGTACCTCAACATATTTAGATATGCTGTTGTAATCCTGATCACCAGGTGGATATGACAAGTTAAGATCTTGGCCCTGATGAATCTTAGGGTTTTGAGAAGCAGAGTGAGGAAAACCAGCTTGTGGGGTAAGATGATGATGATCAGGAAGCTTCTTTGAAGATGAAGCAGGTGATGACGTTGATGATGATGTTGATGAAGTTGATCTCTTGTTCTTCCTTGAACCTCCTCCTACAGGAACATTTCTCAAAGACCCACCTTCAGTCCAATACCTTCTACATGTCTTGCAGAAGTATCTTGGCTGAGAGAGATTGTAGTTATTGTAGTAGCAAAACTTGGTATTAACTGAATTGCACCTTGGACAGTTCAAAGCTTGATCCTTTTGAGGCCTTGCCCTCATAGGCCTCGAATCCTCCATGGGTTTAACCACTCCAACTCCCTGAAGTTAAAGAAGAATAAAAAACCAAGAAAGAACAAAGAGCGGACAGCAAAAGGCCATAAGTAGATGATCAAAACAGAAGTAAACGTCTCAGGCCAGGAGAGAAGAATTTGAAAGACAGAGAAAGAAAGTGTAGTAGGAAACAAACAAGGCAGAGAAAACAAGGAAGCTGCTTTACACTTTGATGAGGATTACACCGGCCAGCAATAAAAACAAATTACAAGAACTTTTCCGGGTGCTTTATCAGATGGTGGAAAAAAGAAAGAAAAAGGTGCAGTACTTTGAAGAACATGAAGAGATCTTAAAAGACAGCAACACAAAATTCAAATATAAGTAGTAGGGGGGCTAAGCTGAACAACATCACCTCATTGGGGGTTGTACCTTTTGAAACAATCAATAGAGAGAAATTTTAGAACTCAAACCAAAATATTCTTTATTTAGCTTTGAAAAACCCCCAAGCCCAGAAGAAAATTTCATAATTTCGTGGAAGAAAAGAACGAAAAAGTCTCTTTACCTGTGGCCACTGAGGAGTATCCATGGATGAAGAGGGAGAAAAAGGAAGAGAAGCTATGTGGTCTTCCAAGAGATGAAAATTACACCGCTTTTCAAGCTGATTATCTTAAAGCAAGATGGAACACTAGACATGATATATGTGGTGGTTCCATGTGTTGGCCAACTCTATCTGTGACTGGCTGAGAGAGAGAGAGAGAGAGAGAGAGAGAGAGAGAGAGAAGGGTAGTTTTGTCATTTGGGCTCTATCATTATCATACTCCATAGTTCCTTTCCTTTCTTCTTTTTCTTTCCCCTACATTTATATATATGTATGGCAATCGTGTGTGTGTACATATATAAATATATATATGTATGTAAATATTGCCAAGGGTACATACTAGGTTTGATCACTGCAGCTAGGTGTTGACGATCTCAGCTTACACGATTTCTTAATTTCCACCCATTTAATTTCTAAATGTTTGACAAAAAAGGAGGGGCTAGCTTCTCCTACGTACAGTGTTGTTATTTTTTCTCAGACTCAAGATCAGTATGTAATATGTATGTAGAAATTATATATAAAAGAATATTTGATCATGTGTACACTCATGCATGCGGTATTACTGCAAAAGTTACCATAGCTTTTTATCTTTTTAAAGTTCCAGTTAGTCAATCTTATTCTTTGCTGGCGTCTTTTTGCTCATGACATTGGACTTTAGTGGCTTCTCTTTTTTTCAGACCAGAGAATGAGTAGTACTACTGGGATTCTTTCCTCTTTTCCTTCTCTTCAGTTATTTTTTTATTTTATCAAGTTTTTTTTTTTTTTTTTTGGTTGATTGTGTTGGGGCTTGGGGGAGACAGAGAGAATTGTAGGTCGGTTTCAAAGGTTGATGAATCTGCAGCCTTGTGGGTTGTGGCTCTAATGCGTCCAAAGAGGAATGGCATCCCTGCCATTGTTCCGATATTACGGTTGCGTTTAGATATTAAGATGATTTAAAATAATTTAAATTGATATGTAAATAATAACGAATTAAGATATTTAAATAGATTTTATAAGTCTATTGAGATATAAATGTATAAAATAGATTGAAATATGTTTTAACTTTTTATGTAAAATTAAAAAAATAATAAGTCTTATCAATGATTGGTTTGAAATAGATTGAGATTAACTCAGCACCCAAAGATGGACTGATTTGAAATTATGGACAATGCTATTTTTCATTTTATTATTCTCAATCACACTTGCTAATCATGTGATATATTTTAAACGACTATTCATTTAACTAATGACATATACAATCAATTTAGTTCATGACTTAGGAATTACCGGAGGAAAAATAATTTATACTAAATAAAATTTAATTTACAAATTCTATCACGTGTTAAATTTAAGAAATATTTTAGTTATATTTTATCAAAATAAATTTACAAAATAACATGACTTGATGTGGTATATTAGATTATAAAATTACTATTATTATAAAATATATCATATAAGATCATGTCAATTTATAAATTTAAGATTGTTGTAATATATCTCATTAAATTCTATCATGTATTAAATTTAAGAAATATTTTAATTATAAAGAAATTTCTTAAAAATAAATTTATAAATTAATATAACTTGATGTGATATATTAAATTATAAAATTACGTCAATTTGTAACGATAGAAGAAGTTGAAGGAAAAAAAAAAAAAAAAAAAAAACAAACAGAGACGAGACTCGAGAGAATGAATGTAAAAAGGACCCCACTTGCTAAAAAAAAGCAGAATTAATATCGGAGGAATAGAGTGTACAAAGGTTGCCATGTAAAAAAGTCTCAGATGTCTATGTGACAACGACTTTCTCTAAAGCTGAGCGTGCGGTAGTCTCCTCAGGAAAATAATATTGCGTGCATCCCTATGAACACTAAATGTATAGTTAATAAGTGAATAATAAAGTATTTTTTTAAGAGTAACACTACAGTCACAGTTGGGAGTAGGGCTGTGTAATCGGATTCGGATTCTAAAAATCGGACAGTTATCTCTCCATATTAATTTAAAAATAATCAGGGCGGATTTCTAGATTCAATCGGATATCTGGATTTTTTTTTCTCTTTTTTAACTATAAATCTGAATATCATTATTGTAACCGGATTTATTAATAATTTTTTTAAAAAATTTGTTTAAACTTTAAAAAATATTTCTATAGCACATTTTTTTTAATTTTATTTTAAAGGGACCCGGTTACGATAACCAAGTTATAAAACTAGATCCATAACTAGATCTGGGTTTCTCTCAATCGCCTGGGTTTAATCCGAGTGGATAACCTCTTAGTTGCACCCGGATTCCAATTTCAGATTGGACTGGAAAAAATCGAGCCTAGTTCTACACCTCTAGTTGGGAGCTCCCGTTAGTGTATTTTATGTGTTTTTTTTGTTCTTTTTTCACATACATTTTTTAATACTTTTAAATATTTTTAAAAAATAAAAAAATTCATAAAATTATTAAAAAAAATACTTCTTTAATCATGAAGTAAAAAAAAAAAAAAAAAATCCTAGCAGGAGCCCCAGCGGGAAGACTATTATTGTTCATTTATTAAATCATACACACCTATTTGCCAAGAAAAAAAGAAAAATATTTGCTATCCTAATTACCTTTTTCGACTTGAATAAGGAAGTTTTAATATGAAAAATCACTTTTGAAAATATCAAAACAATTTATTATTGTACTTTTTTTTTTAGGCAATTTATTATTGTACTTGGTTAGTCAAGTAATAGTCTATTGTATTATTTTATTAGCACCAGGTGACCTAGAAAAAAGTCTCAAACTAATTTCAAAATTTTCCAGGCTTTCGACATAGAACCTCTTCAAATACAAAATTCGTCACAATTGTTGTAACTCCTCAATCTCATGTTATAGATATGGACAACTCATAAAATTAGAGCTACCAAGAGTGGCCTCGATAATTTCTACCTAGAAGTGTAAAATATGATTTTTTATTTTTTATTTTTAAGCATTTTTAAACCCCTTTAAATATTGAAAAAATAAATAAAAAATTCGCAAACCCACTTAAAAACAATCCCTTAACAATTAAGTAAACAAAAAGATTCGGTAACTTTTGTTAGGATGCATCATTTTCCATCATAAAAAGTGTGTAGATTATAAAGATAATCACAAATGTTAAAAATTAATTAGAGGTGGTACATTGTGGTCAGAGTTTTTTACTTCCAAATATGTTAGTAATAACCATATCTACTTAGTTATGCAGGGACACAAAGGGTCACGCTTCTGGAGGGGAATGATGGCCCTCATGCCTAAAGTGCTAAATAACTCGAAGTGGATTAATCGGGGAGGGGATGTGAATTTTTGGTTGGATAATTGGCTAGGCAATGGACCATTGATTGAGCTCATTCCAGTGATTGGGAGTGTGAACCTGAAAGTGAAGGAAGTTGTTGATGAAACGGGGCCCAATTGGAGTTGCATTCGTGAATTAGTGATAGCGGGAATTCTCACGAAAATCAACCAGGCTGGCGTTCAACTGAGGCAGGGGAACGATATATATGTTTGCAAGAGCTCGATTGATGCGAAATTCTCTACTAAGTCTGCATGGCAATTTATTCGGCATAGAGGTGAAGTGTGCACATGGAAGAAATGGCTTTAGCAGGACTGGCTATCAAAGAAGATGTCTTTTTTTGTTTGGAGAGCCAAGAGACGGGCTATTTCGGTTGACAATGTTATTCGGAACTTAGGAATCCTTTGGTTTCTAAGTTTGAGTGTTGTGCTCAACCTCAGGTGGAGACTCTACATCATACATCATGTGAGGGGGAGGGAACTAAAACGGTTTGGAGGTTTTTTGTAGATGCATGCCGAGTTCGAATCTCGCAGATCCAGAGTTGGGAGGGGATGATGAGGAGTTGGTGGCATAGAGCTTCAATGTGTTCTCAAGTTGGTTGGCTTCGGGGGTCTCTCCCTATAGTCATTTCTTGGGCATTATGGAAAGCACGATGTGCAGTAAGAATGGAAGGTACGAAATTCATGACTGAAAATGTTATTAGATCTGTTAAAGTATGGATCAGAGATATTGCTTGTAAACTTAAAAAATTCCAGCATATGGGGAGAGAGGATAGGGAGGTTATGGACTGGCTCGCATGCCCGATTATTCCTATTTATTCCAAGCAAGTGAAGTTAATTGCCTGGATTCCACCAGAAAGAGGAAGGATAAAGTTGAACGTGGATGGAGGATCTTGCGGCAACCCGGGAGAGGTTGGGGGAAAGGGTATTATTCGGGATGAAAATGGTGACGTTATTAGGGGGGTTTGCACATGCATATGGTTATGCTACGAATACCATTGCTGAATGTAGAGTTCTACTTAATGGATTTCAATTATGCAGACAATTGTGCTTGTGAGACAATTTGGTAGAATCGGATTTTGCAGTCATAGTTGGTTAGTTAGCATCCGGGGTATGCAAATATTGGTTCTTTTGGGAGGAAGTAAAAATACTTGGTAAGTGAGCTTAATGTTCGATTTCATCATATTTATAGAGAATCTAATATGGTGGTAGATTTCTTGGCAAAGAAGGGGACTCAAGAGATAAATTTAGATTTTTGTGACGCATCTTCCATTCAAGGTCATATTCGAGAATTAATTTGTTTAGATAAAATTGGCATGCCCTATCTTAGACGGTGATTTTGTGTTTGGTTGGTGGGTTAGTTTTGGTCTTTTGATATTTGGCTTGGTTTTTTGGCACCTGAGTTTTATTTTATTTTTTATTTTTTTTGTCATTTTTTGAATAACCTAAAGTGTCATTGGAATTGTTACCATGGTATTTCTCTTCGCCATAAGTGAAGATTTTTTAATAAATTTAGGACCGAATCACTCATGGACAGGTGACCTGCATCTATTTTTTAAAAAAAAAAATCATAAATGTTAAAAATTTAAAACACATATATGATTAAGACTCCCTTTGGATACAAAAACGGTTTTATCTCATCTTATTTCTTTATTACAACTTTATCAAATTTACACACAAAATATAATGAACAATTAAGTTTTTTCAAATCTCAAAATAATAATAATATTAAAAAATAATATTCTAATAATATTTTATTTAATTTTTAACTTTCATTTAAAATCACCTCATCTCATTTTATTTTACTATCTAAATTGAAATCATACACTTCCTTTATTTGTGAGCTATCTACGTCCTTTCATCTACCATTTTTCTTAATAAATGTATTTAAAAAGTAAAGAAATAAAAAAAAAAAAAAAAGATAAAATAGAGCTGTGGTATGGTGGAGAAGTGTAGAATAAATAATAGGTAGAGTCGAGGTGATTTGATTGGGGGAGAGCAGTGGGTCACTGGGTTCACATCTTGGGTCCCACCTGTCTGTGGATTAGTGTCATACTTTGACAAACGAAACGAACGAATATTTCTATCTCTTCATCCCTTTTTCATCCATAATAACTCTGCAGTCTGCACTTCTGGTTTGGCTCTGCTGCATTTTTGCACCTGATGAAAACTGATTTTCGTAAATTAATTATTATCATATATTAAACCAAAAAGGCTTCAAACAGATTTTTATTCCATAATTTGGTTATATATAAAAAGTTGTTTTTGATTATTATTATTATTATTATTATTATATAGAAATCAAGGTTAGATGTTTTTAGGTATTCTGAGAATATTTTATTACTATTTATTATTTTATTATTATTTTTTATATACTTTTCACTACTATTCAATATTATATCGTTACTTTTTCACTACTATTAACAGAATACCTCACTACCCTAAAGCAACAGAATGAAAAACCCATACTTATTATGTTCAGAAAAATGAGACCCACAGGGAAATTTGCTGGTCAAAAGGAGCCAACCATTTTACATTCCTTGATCACAATCAACATGGCATTCTTTCTGAGGCCCTTGTTAAAATCTTTACGAGAAAAGAGTCATAGTGGGACCATCCATCCACTGAGAAGAAATTACGTGTGGAACCCATCTCTTGAAAGATACACAATACTCAGCCAAGTAATAGTGCAAGTGTGCATGTGTGTGTCATGCTTGTAAGGTTTCCATATCTTCTTCAGTATCAAGGTTGCCTAACAACTAAATCTTTGATTCATTAATTTAACTTTCAACCAATCACACTAAAGCTTAGTGCTTTGATGGACCAACTCAAAAGTAATGTTTGTTTACCTTTTATAAAGTAAGACATCATAAATGAACGCAACATGGCAAATCCAACAGGTCAAGGAACATGTCCCAAAATTTCAAAATTTCCCACAGGAAAAGATAAAAGATTAGCCTATACTTGCATGACAAGGTTCTTTGGGCAATCCATCTTTTCAGAGTCAAATTAGCAACCACCACAGAACATTCCCTTGTTGAAAATGAGAAAATTCCTACACTAGAGACAGTTCAACCAGTTTTGTTTGTCCCCTAATTTTGTAATATACTCGGTAGTTCAAGTGTTTAAGGGCTATGATTTTGAAATCAAAGTGACTTCCCTTGTGGGACATGAAGCACACTGCTTTTTGCCAAAGGTGACAGCCCCAACAGTTGCATCAGTTCATTCTGCCACATAACTAGGATTGCTTCCATTACATGCATAAATGTTCCATATGGGGAGGAGTTTATGCACAAGAAACATGATTTATTCGAAGAACACCGAGTTGGTGGAACTAAATAAATATAACTAGGAAACAAAAAGTTTGAGCAATATCACATATAAACGTCATGCCCATATAGTAAAACTTCCAATTTAGTCAATTTTGGCAGACAGCTTTACCCCCATAGTGTAAAGGGTCCAACCAGTTCTATACAAAGCATCACCATATAATAAAGTGGGGGGCCATGTCGTGATCGTCTACTAGATACTGATGCCAAGAAAAATGAATTAATTTAAACAATAGAAACGAGTAAAAATTGCATATAAAACTGATATGCACCTGTACTCAAAACAAGGAGGGTCATAAAGTAGTACCAATACCAACTTGGGAGAAAAACTGCAAAATGACTCTGGACTTCAGATTAGTCATTCAACTGGCATACGTCGATGAACTTCTGGACTGCATTGTGGTATTGGGTTCCCTGTAACATTGATGCGAACATTAAACTCATGTTAGCAAAGCCCAATACCAACATCATCTACCCATGCGCATCTCATATCAAGTTCTGAGAAGTTGAACGTTATTTTTTAAACAAAATGACCAAACAGGAAAACATAATTTTTCATCTGTGTAATATGATTGGCATTTTAAATGGTATAACCATATGTCTTCAGAATAAACTTTGCAGTATCGAAAAAATCCCGTCCACAAATCCTGAGAGACAACCAAAGATGGATCCTCCTCATTCAATATGGTTCAAGATTGAGACTCGATCTTAGCAAATGAACGAGCAGGAGAGAACTGTCTATCACAGAAATATATATATATATATAATATAAAATATTTTGATCCCCTTTTAACAAAAATAAAAGATTGAATGGATTATCCCAAACCTGTCTCTGCCACCTTCGCACAAACCATTTATGTTGGCTGGATCAGTATTTTCATAATTTTTGATGCTGTGAAAATATGACATTTTTGATGAAATTCAGTTTTTTACACCCCCAATTATATGAAATGTGGTTTTGTGTCCATCTGGTCCTTGAAAAAACCTGACAACACACCCTATATGTGATGTGCAGAACTGCCACAAGGCAAACTGACTACCCATGTACTACCATATAGCCTTTTTAGATGCTAGATCAATGAAACAGTTAACGTACATGGAGATTCTCTCCAAACAGGGAAAAAAACATTGCTATGATTCTAATATGGATCAGTATGATATATGCTTCAAACCTATCAAGTAAACTTGGCCTTGCACTGAAAACTGGCTCCTCAAATGATTTCTTAGTCGGTCACAGTTGAAAAAACAGAGATAAATAAAACAGAAGATAAAACAATGATGCAGAAAATTTGAATGGATAAACAGTACCTCCCAGTAAAGCTGGTGGCAGTCCATGCACTGCCAAAACTCTAAATTCTTGTTAAACAAGCAGTTAGGAATTCTTTGGAAACCTTTTGCAGCTTCAACAGCCTCTTCTGTGGTTAGGGGCTTTTGAATGAACCTCCCATTGCATTTGGTGCATCTCGACATCAGCTGATCCTCGCTAATTTTCAACTGGAAAGTTTCAATGACCTGCAGGTATACTTCCAGGTTAACATCTACAACACTCTTTCCCAACTTCAATCGACAAGACATGAAGGAAAAAGTATCCAATCTCGGTCACCAGTGCACCCTCATCACACCACATTGTCACCTATTTTTTGCATTGAGACTCACATCCCTTCTTTTCTACATTTTGCTATTTATATCCCCTCCATTTACCATCTATAATCTTACAACTACCATACAAGCCCACCATCATCACTAGAACATCTTAACTTCTTAAACCAGATTCATACCCAGAATTGGCTCCCAATTATTGTTTTAAGAAACAGTGTCATACCCTTTTTGCACTCCCCATGCATTTTTACTCAGATTCTCTTGCATCTTTACTCAGAATAAAAATAAAACAAGATAAAGTATCAGCATGAGTGACACATCAGAGGTAAATACTTCCTAAACAAGACAAATAAAAAAAATACTATTTATTAAATCTATGATTAGATTTGCCTTCATTGATTCTGAAGAGATCTATTTTTTTTTTCATTTTCCGGTAGAATTTAAGATCTATGACAATTGAAAAAATCTATTCATCATTCATTTTCTTATCATCCTCTTATCATCCCGTGATGTGGCATTAGATGATAGGTTCACAAGTGAAATATAATTAATAGTCTCCAATTATCTAATGCCACATCATGGGGATGATGAGAGGATAATGAGTAGCATTACTCATGAAAATTTGATAAGATGTCAAGCATCATTATGAGTTTTACAACATGATTAAGTTATGCTAGTTACTAATTGTTCAACAATTAATATTTAAATTCAAAGAAGCATTTAAACTAGTGCCAAAATTAAGGCGGCAAGAATTTGATTTAGTGAGTTTTACACAAAAAATGTTTCCTAGCCATCTTTAAACACTTGCATGGTCACGTGAGTTGTTGAATTTTTTTATGATTTGCGTTTGTAAAGCATTTCTCCAATAAATAAACCATCTGCTTAGCTTGCAGATATAACGACATGCATACCTCCTGTAGTTGTTTATTTTTGAGAAGAGCCTTCACCCTATATATTTGATTTTTTATCAAATACTCATGTCTTAGCAGCTTAGCATCTCGTGTCAAGAGAACCCTATTCTCTTTGAGTGCTTGTTCTATTAATTCCCTGAACACAATTAAATTTCAGTTAGCATAAAAAATACAACAAGCTTAACACCATAATCAACAATTTTAAAGTAAGAAAAAATATTTATTCATTGAGATCATTCATGTAAGGAACACCTGGGTTCAGGCTTTTTTGTATAAGGAACAGCAGCATCTATCCCAACGCACCGTAAATGTTTTGCCAAGCCTTCAACCTGAGTAAATGTTTCATTCGCCCCATGCTTACAATATAAAGAAATGCATTTAAATCCTAGATTGCTGGGAGCTAGCAAATCTAGGGTTTTGTATTACACTACTGGAATTATTCTTACAGAGAAGAAAACATGATGATGATAATGAGTTCCACTGATAGTTGGTCAGTTAGAAGCATGAGAACCTACCACAATTTTCCTTTATCTTATCAGGTAATTTATATTCAGTCATTTGCAGAAAGTAAAAATCTAAGACTTCTTAGCTTTAAAAAAACACCACATACACATATAAGACAAATACTTACCATCACATCACATACAAATTTAGGGCATCCATCACCCCCCAAAGACAAGTCCCATGGTGGAGGCCCTTGCCAAGCATCTGAATTTTCTGATTGCTTTTCTTTGAAGATTGCATCCACCGGTGACTGTCTCTTCCCTCTCTTTTTGGAGGCCTTTGGCTTTCTGTCTGAATCTTTCAACACAATTTTTTCACCATATTTTTTTACAACTTTCAATATAGATTCATCCATTGGCATGGTAATTCTGCATGATGATCTTGAAACCATCTCATGCACTGTAGTTATTTGTTCTGGAAAATTAGAAGCTGTAGCCTGGACTATTTGTAAAGCTTCACAAAATTTGATACTCAAAACTTTACTACTTATATCATGCTGCTCAAGAACCTCTTTCAACCCAAGATCCACATTAGCGGGAGACATTTTGTCAACATTGTGAAAATAACTCCCTGCAATGAAGAGCCCAAGAAACTTTTGTAACAAAGTGGATATGGCTTCAATTGTATTAAGTGAAAAGAGAGAAGAAAATAACATCAAGAGATGCCTGGTAGTTGACGTGATGCTTATGCATGACGAAACATCAATATGAACTAGTTATAATTTGGAAATCCAATGAGTGAGAAGATAACGGTAGTTGGAACATGGAAAAATGCTTGCCATATTGGAAGATCAAACTCTATGAATGGCACGAAACAAAGTTTTAATTATCAATTTGCTGATATAAATTAAACAGTCAAGCATGCAGTTCTATGGGTAATTTTCCATTCAGATACTTGTCAGCACGAATGAGCATGATGTCTATTGATGTCTTATAGAACAGTAAAACAGCTCCAGAGAATTTCATTGTTCTTCTATAATTTTTTGTATCAGATGTTAATAAAATGAAGTTTGTATATTGGAGCTTGGGAGACTAACTGTCCCAGCTGTTTTGGTTGCTTCCACAATCTTTGCAGAGAATGTCGAAGTAGTTGCTCTGAATGATCACTGAAGCAATCAAACCACGGTCTCATTGTTGACATTTAACTCCTGCAAATGTCTTCTTCTTTTTTTTTTTTTTTTTTTTTTTGGTAGGTAATTTTTTTGAGGGACATCAGCCCTAGTAGTTGGGGGGCTTTGAACTCCCAACCATAAACCCAATTGTCCCTAAGGACCATGGGTAGTGCCATTTGGCCAGAAGGCCGTTGCCAACTCCAGCAAATATCTACTAAAACAAATTGGTTGTGAATCATCCTTGCTCAAATTAAGGATCAAATATGGGATAGTCGGTAGGCATCACATTCATTTAGCTCCTAAAGATTCATAGAACTTCAGTTTAGTTGTTAGATGACCAATCACCCGCTCAATGAAACTTCTGAGACAAAAAATAGATCTCAGTGATGCAATTCTGGGAGAAATTCATGCTTTGGACTTTGAAAAGACCATAAGAAGAGCAACTTACCAGTAGCACTTATGATCTATCTGGCAATTCATTAGCACCTATCAAATGCTTTACAACAGCCTATACTTGCGATTATACGGTTTCAGGGAATGAAGGTTGGAAGACATAATAGAAAAGTCATTCAACACATCAGAAGGCACATAAATCCTTCCAAACCATTCTTTAAAGCAAAACACTATTTTTGTAGGTACAAAAAAGCAGATATAAGGCGCAGGTTTAATAATACAAAAACAACTTTTGCAAATCTCAAATTTCAAAGCACCACATACCTTCTTTGATTGTCTTCGCATGAAATACATTAAATATTTCGAGCAAACAGTGTGCATCCATTGCTGCATATGTTTTCTGCTCTTCTGTAAGAGGACGACGTGACCAGTCACTACATTGAAGCTCCTAAAGGAATATAGATTGCATTAAAGAATTGTACTAAATGAAAGTGCCATCAAGTGACAGACCAGGAACTGAAATATCAAGGATACAAAACAATTCCTCAATAAGCTTGGAAAGGTGCCAGAACCAAGCCTTACAACAGAAGCCCAATAGAATGCCTCTATATTTGATGCACAGCGTTTGCATAGATATTCTAATTGTATAAAATAAAAAGAAAATGCATAAGAAAATGAGGAATGCAGCTGAATATTCACATTGTTCAGAAAGTAACATGCTAGCTAGATCTCAAGTTCCTTTTGCAATGCATGAAAATATCACATTCCAAAAGGCAGTAAATCTCCACCCACCTCTTTTAAATTGAAAACCATGTAACACAGAGAGAGCAGATAGTGGAAAACATGCCCTGGAGATTAGTAGACATTTGATTCATGAATAAAACACAGAAATAACCAATAGATGTTCAAAACTTTTTTCATAGGCACAACAACAAAGGCATGAGACTGGTATAGTTAATATTGAAGACCTATCAACTCAATGCCTTCAATTATTTTTTTCCTTTTTTTTTTTTTTTTTGGGGGGCCCCGGGGGGGGGGGGGGGGGGGGGGGGGGGGGGGGGGGGGGGGGGGGGGGGGGGGGGGGGGTGGATGGATATGGACCTAAAATATCATTTTAAAAACTATGCAACCAAAATAAGGAATAGTCTTCATGCCAGCACATCTTTTTGGGTTTTATAGTTAAAACTTTATATTATATAGCCAACACAAACTTCGGCCCCATTCAAATTGGTTATTTCAATGACTTAACAGAACTTATAATCTGTGATATTGAATGGACAAACAATTGCATATACAAAAATTGCAAAGCAACCAGGATCCCTGAAATAACAAGAAACAAGATAGAATAAGATGTTATCTTGAGAATTATGCAAATGTGTAGAAATTCAAGAACCAAACCTTTGAAAGAGAGAGGCCCAACAGTTCTTTGCAGATGGTTGCCAGACTCGTAGTTTGTTTTGATACCTTCCTTCCATGTAGCTTATGTTGCAAATGATTGTATACACTAGTGATATCCAAAAAGGGCTCGACCTATTTTCCATCGATCTATGAAACATAAGTACATTTTTTATGAAATTAACTCAACCTGATTACAAAAATCAAACTAACAACAAAATATTCATGAAGCATTCAAACAGGACTCCTTACTACCCTCCTCCTTGTCCTAGCACTTCTTAAGAACATATTACAGACTTTGAGGGAGGAAATGAGGACAAACATGAACCAATATCTTACAACTTTGACTTCCTTATTCCATGCCTTGTGAGTAAATAAGTAAATGACAAAGTATCCCCTTAACTTCCCGATGAATCTAAATGATACCTACTTTCACTTCTCTTGTGAGACTTTATGGCATGTAAGCATTAATATTGGAGAATTCTACCAGATATTTGAGTATAATTCAAAAATTTTCGCCTCTCTTTCCAACTACACAATGTGTTTTCTTGGTTAACATTAAAAAAAAAAAAAAATGTCGTCAACAATATTTCATCACTCCACCTGTTATAACATGCAAGTTCAAAGGATTTCGCTTGGTAATACAGATTGGAAAATATTAGATACAGAGAGCTCAACCTTCACTAAGTCTTTAGAATATTACCAAAAAATGCAGCAGCTAATAGTGTGTCAGCATCATCTAAGAGAAAGCAATAGCCACAACTCTAAACTATAGCATACAAAATCTCCCCTGAACTCTTTGTAACGCCCCGAACTGAAACTTTTATACATTTGAAAAAAAATCCTTTCTCAATAACAAAACTTGAGTTTCCCATTGTGGTGGGATTTAAAAGAAAACAGAGGGAAAAAACTGTTATAATTTAGAAATAAATAACGGAGTCCCAAAAAAGAAAATGAAAAACGTTAAGCAATTACTCTGTCAAACCCAGGATCACAGCCTTGCTCACAGAAAGTGGAAGACAAGTAAATCAAATCTTGTTTGAATCTGAAACCCAGTTTCAATATATCAGGGGAAACGAAAACATCTCTAAGCAGTTCCCAGATTGAAGAGAGAGGGATTGAAGTCAGGTCGACAAGGAAAGTCGCCGAGTCCTCCAACTCGTCTGGGTCAGAGACGAGTCGACGACTGAGTTCGCAGGCGAGTTGGAGGAGGGTGACTGTGGGGAAATAGGACTGAGCGCCGGTGTGGACGGGTTTCCACTCCGCGTCGAGAGCGATGAGTGAAGAACGAGTCAGAGACTCGGTTAGGTGAGTGAACTCGGGAGAGTCGGTGGAGCAAACCAGGTGGATTTTGAGGGGCTTTTGGTTTCTGAGATCCATGGAAAAATAAAAATTGTGAAATTGGTGTGAATTTAGGTCTTTCCAATTATAATATAGGGCTTTTTAGGCCTAGCCCATCTGTATCTTGGGCTGCCCATTGGGCCGGCAAGCTATATTTTATTTTATTATTCAAATAAAATATAGATTTTTGTATTCGGGTTGCACGTAGATATTGAGAATTCACGATACCGCGAATACTTGCAATAAAGTTTTTTAGTATTAAATAATTTAAAAACTTTTGGATTGAATCCTTAACGTTTAGCATTTGTCACCACGTCACGAGTTCAAGTTACGGAAGAAGTGACCTATAGGTTATAGTAAAATACAGTGGTATCATGTATAAGCATAGTGTTAAATCATTACATATTGATAGATGAGTAAAGTTTTAAAAAAAAAAATGACTACCACTGAATCAGTATTGATAGAATAGGCCGTCATTTTAGAGTTTTTAAATCAATAATTAAGTTTTTAACATACTGAAACTTGCATTAAAATGGGTCATTTGCCAATTCCCCTCTTGGGGATGGAGATTTGATCTAACATGGATTAATCTTTTTTTTAATGAAGAGACTTGCACTCTATTTTATTGATATGCCCTCCCTTTCGATATAAAAAAGGTCTTTTGAACAAAGAGATTTCAAAAATAATCAAAATCTTGTATAAATTCTCAACAAAATAAAACCAATACATATGTAGTGGGTTGCCACAAAATAAACTAAAGTATATATAATGTAGGAAAACTAATATCAAAATGTTGGTAATGAGTTTTGTATAGTCTAAAGTGATCAAAGAGTTGCTTCGATAGTTGAAGTTGTTTTTATTTGTTTTAGTGTGGACTAGCATAATTATTATATGTTGAGTAGCAAAGCACTTTGTCTTGGATCCATAATGAGATGAGCTAACACATAAGAAAAAAATGAAATCTCATTTCTCATTCTAAATTAATAGAAGAAAAATGATAGATACAACCGCTTTATGTAACTGACATGCAACTGGCGTGTACATGTCATCTAAATTGGATTTTTTCTTTAATAAAACAGTATGTTTTTCCTCCATTTTATTTTCTTCTTCTCTTCTCTCAATTTCGTTCCCTCTCTCTCTCTCTCTCTCTATCGAAATTTCATTTCCCCCTCCCTTTCCCTCCCTCCATCTCCATCTCTGTCGGACCTCTTTCTCTCCCTCTCCCTCTCCATTTTGTTCTCTCCTCCCTCTTACTCTCCATATCATAACTCTAAATCCATCCCTCTCCATCTCCATGGGGACATTACCGTGGATTGTTTGAAGGCCAATAGAAACAGAGAGAGAGAAAGATTTCATGCGGTTTTATTGCAGAAAGAAACAACAGTTTTATTGTTTATGAGATTTAGGTGAAAAAGGAATGAATCCAAATTCCCAAAAATTGAGATATATTAAAAAAAATCAACCAAAAAAAAATCCACTAATTCTGTATTTTCTGGCCGTAAAGGAAATAACATGCTGGTCTTCACTAGAGCAACTCATATCATCCCAACAACCTTAAGGTGCTGTTTGGATCTTCTTCTAAGTATTGATTCTTAACTATTACAAGTTATAAATATTCTCCTTTGTTTCCCTTTCAGATAGATAACTGCAAGGTCCTATTAGACAAACTCAAAGCTGTCATAGAAAGGAGGGACGCCTGTACCTCTGTCCTCTGCCTCCCTTCGTTTTACCTTACCCATCATTTTACAGAAGAAAATAAGCTTCTCCACGAAAGCACAGACAAAGCATAGGCGAGCCAACAATACACTTGGGAGCCCCAAGCAAGGGTTGTGGGGGCTTTCGTTTTATATCTTACCAGGAGGTTGTAGAAGAAAAGGAGTTGTTGGAACGAGGGTGAGCTTAGCTTATAGAACTGAAAAGAAAGAAAATTTAGTCTACTGTTTCACAAAATTTCTTATGTTACAGTAGATTATTATTATTATTATTATTATTATTATTATTATATCTGCTACGTGGCATACCGATTCCCCGGGGGTTCCCACCCCCGATTGCCTGTAGTAGGGCTGTTAATAGAATCAACTCATTGGATTCTAACTTGCTAGCAAAGGTTAGAAAGAAGTTTTTCCTATCTCACAGAAAAAACCACGGCCGACGGCCATTGGAGAGCACGTTAGAGATGAGATCTTCAAGCAATGGAGGTAATCATTCAACTATTCTATATACACATGCTAGGGATGAAATGAGTTTAACATAGAAAAGTTTTTCCAACAGCTAATCCATGGAAGAGATTCTCTATATAAGTGTGTCTTATTTGGCTGCAAAGATTGGAGAATAAAAGAAGGGAAATTTTATGCATTAGCTACTTCCACACCCTATACCTATATATATACCACACTCTCATCCTATTTTGATCATACTAAGTGCTATGTGATACATTTATCACCATTAGATGATAAAAAAAAATATGTAATAAATGATCATTTAATGGTGGAGTAATGTTATACATCACACTCTGATCCTATTTTGATCATACTAAGTGGCATGTGGAACATTTATCACTATTAGATGATGATGAAGCATGCAATAAATAATCATTTAATGGTGATAAATGTGTCACATTATACTTAGTGGGATGAAAGTGAGATAGTAATATGGTGTATAAAATTTTTCATATATATAAATGATCATTTAATAGTGATAAATGTGTCACATCATACTTAGTGGGATGAAAATGAGATAGTAGTATGATGTATAGAATTTTTCATATATATATATATATATTTCTTTTTCATAAGGTGTGAGGGTGTAGGGTAATGAATAATGGTTAATGAGAATAACTTTTCATAAAATCACAAATTCCCAAACATCCATATATTTCTGTATTAAATAGAGTTTGAAAATACAGAAAGAAGAAAATTAAAACTTTAGATTCCATCTACCTTTTTATGTTTGCGTTTTTAATTTTTGTTAATAAGTCATGTGCTACCATATTATGGTATAATATGAAAAAGATAAAATAAATAATATAAATTAAGAGGCACAATAACATTTCTCATCCGTAAAACTAACAAAAGAAAAAGATAGATAAGTTTGGATCTAGGTGTGAAAAAAAAACCGATGAACTGGACTGGACCAATCTGGTACCGGTTCCATTTTTCTCAAAACCGATTGAAATAAGTTCGATTTCAGTTTTCGTTTTTCGAATGCCAGATCGGACCGGTTTATATATATATTTTAATTTTTTATATTATATAAAAAATTATTTTAATTTTTTTCTTTTATGTTTATGTTTTTATTTTTTTTTAATAAGTCACGTGCTACTACTATATTACGGTATCACGTCAAAAAAATAAAGAGAATAATATAAATTAAGAGTTATAGGAACATTTCTCATCCGTAAAACTAACAAAAGAAGAGGATAGATAAGCATGGAACTAAGATAATGTGAAGAAGTTCACATGTGATACCTGTAGTTAGATTCAATTTGAATACACAGTTCAGATGAGATGTAATGAGATATTTTGATTAGTAGTAAGATATTTTGAATTAAAATGAGATGAGATAGTTTGTAAAAAAGTAAATATTTAAATAGTGAGATGAGATAAGATAGTTTTGACTTTTTAGAATTTGATAAAGAAAATATTAAAACCACAATTGGGTATTCTCAATTGGGATCCGACTGGCTTTTTTTTTTTTACTTAATGATTAAGTAAGTATTTTTTTTATTGATGTTGTGATTTTTTTAAATATTTAAAAATGATAAAAAAAATGCATGAAAAAAAGCAAAAATAAAAAAGGAAACACATTGGGCGAGATCCCAGTCAGGATCCCCCATGTGTGGGTGTAGAAGCACTCTTTGATAAAGGGATGGGTCCCACCAATGATTGAGTAATAGTTATGAATATATTAATAAAAAATAATATTTATGAGTAATTAAAAAATCTATCATAAATAAATTTAAATCTCAAAATATATTAGGAAGTTGTTGGCCGAAATTACTCTATAATTTCAAAAAATAATTTCTCTTTTTTAAAAGATATTATTCTTAAAGATATTACTATTCTAAAAAATAATTTAAATCCCAAAATATATTGGAAGTTGTTGGTTGAAATTTATAATCTCTTTTTTTTAAAAAAATATTTTTATATATTTATTTTTCTATATATAAGAAATTCGTCATTTTTTTATTCTTATTATAAATTATAATAATTTTTATTATTCTAATAAATAAGTATATGAATTATGTTGTAGATTTGTTTTAAATAATTTATTAATTTGGAATTTTCTAATAAACCCCCAAAATGCACTTCTATTCAATACTCACAAAAATATTATTTTTTTTTGTGAAAATATATTATTTTAATAATGACTTATTAATTATTTTATTTTAATCATAAAAGAATTTTTTTACCATGTGGAATTCTTTTTACGGTTCATGTAAAAAAGTAATGGAATGAGTTTGAAAACTTAAATAGAGATGTGAAATTAATCTTTTAAATAGATAAAACTATTTCATTGGTACAAACCAGATCATCTGGCAAACCAAACCGGGCCTTAGTTAACGGGTAGTCATAGGCTTACTACTCTATTACTACCTATCTATTACCTAAGTGTATTTTAAGTTTTTTTTATTTTTTTATTATTTTTTTAAGTATTTTTTTAACATCCTTAATTACTAAGAAAAAATTAAAAAAATATATAACTTTACTAATACTCACTTTCTTAATCATTAAATAAAATAAAAAATTAAAAAAAAATCAAATACAAAAAAAATAATGAATGAATTGTAATAGAGTAATAACTTTATCATTATTCTTAGTTAACATATATGTACTTGTGTCCAAACACCTCTCTAGTCTTACGTGTCGGGCCACGTCATATAAACGTATGTACCTGCCAGAACCATAAACGGATAAGTAAGGAAGCCTTCTTCCAAACTCACAGACGGAGAAAGAAAGCGACGAATAAGCTTTCCACAATTCACAAAAATGGCAACTCTTTCATTTCCACTCCCCCGAAACGGTTTCTGTCTGCGAAACTCCTCTCCGAGACGCCACGTTTTCCCCATTCCAGAACTCCACTCATCCATCAGAATCACTTGCTCTGGTATGACCCCTACATCCTTTAAAAGAAAACTTCAAACTCTCTCTCTCTCTCTCTCTATAATGTTTGTATGATTGAAAATTGGAAATGTGAATCAAGTTGATGAAAGACGAGTACTAGCCATAAAAAGCACGTACCCATTTGTATTTAATGCTTATTTATTAGACTTCAAAGATAATTAAGATTTTAATACAGTTACTTCAAACAGAGTTTGCGTATGAATAACCAGTTAACTTTGCAGTTTTTTCCCCACAATCACCTTACTAGTCATAAAATGTGGATATTTGATTCAATTCATCTCAATTGCTTTGCTTATATAGAACCAGTCCAATATTTCTTTCGGTGATAACCCAAAGGAAATAGAACAATCGGATGGGTACCACTTTTCATGTAGCAGAGTTGATTGGTTCAACTCTCTCACTTCCCCTTGAGAAACTTACTCATCAAAAGGGGAAAAATAATAAAAAAAAAAAAAATTGAAAAAAAAAACATCTTTTGCTGGTACCCACCTAGTGTAGTTGAAGTTGTCAAGCTGACTGATGCTATTGGTGTTTGGTGTGCCTGCAACAGCTAGATATGGTTCCGAGTCCAAGGGAGGCTTATTTCAATTTAAGGAACTTAAAAGTGTAGCTTGTGGAATTTTCGCGGTTTGGGCTGTGACTGCTGCCTCGCCTGTAATTGCTGGTGGCCAGGTTGGTAGCACTCTTCTTTTGTAAATATTTCATTTAACACTCAACTAATACGTGATCAATATGTGAGCAATTACTAACCATTAGAGGAATATCTGTTGCATCAATCTATTACGTGTTTAAGTGAAACATGCATTATGGTTGTGATTAATTCCCAATAACTTGAAGCTTTAAATGGGAGGTAGAATGAATTTGGGGTTCAAAATCAAGACTGCCTGTCCTTGAACTATAAATATCTAATTGTAGCAAACGTTATGTTGATATAAAATTATAAATGTGATTTTCTTAATTAATAGTAAGAGTTTGGACAATGATTCTGATTTGAGATGCCATAATTGGGGTAATGTGAAGACTCTGAGGCTTCTGCTCATCATAATTTTTCTCAGATGAATATACCCACCCATTGGATTTTGAACCTGTGATCTTATCCCTTACCTTTTCTTAAAGAAAGAGGTGGCATTATTTCAGCTAGGGAAAGGTATTGGACAATGTTAATATATTCTCAATTTTCTTATCTGCGGTCGTGGAGGGTCCCTCCACTCAATCTGTGGCTTGTTCGACTGTCCCATTTGAATATCCTAATCACTCATCATTTTAACAGCCTCATGGCTGTTCTTGTTTCTCCACCCCGTAATAGGGATAACCTTTAGCGACCTGAGAATGGCACTGTGAGCCTAGAATAATATTGATTTTGTTTATGGAACATTCCCAAAGCTAGATCATTCTTAAAGTTTTTCCTTATGGGTTCATATGAATGATGGGACCTGCTCATTGGTTCTACATTCCATTGCACCTGAACCTTCTTCAACCATTATCTACTCGAAGTTGGTTGAGATTTTTGGACTGATTTAACAAGCACTTTTCTCAGCCAGATGGTACTAAAATCTAATCAAACACAAAAGGACTGTATATGAGGAAGCAAGAAAATCTCTCTGTCAGCTTATTCTCATATTTTAAATCCCTCTGTGATGAATAATTAGCTTTTGATTCATAACAAACGTGTACTCCTGGTGTATCCCAAGCTGTCTTCTCATCTGAAAAAAATCAAATCATGCAGTTTCTATGTGGTTAACACGACGCTTATGCTCCTTTTTGCAGTGTGATAATTTTGTATGCCTCTAACCCCATTAGCAGCGTGATTTATCTCATACAACCTTGATTAACCATGCTATGGCGAGCAGCTAGCCCTAATAATAGGTCTCTTTGCTTTACTTGTACTTGATGCTTGGTTTTATTGGTGAGCCTTGCCTCATTTTGATGATCATGGCACTGAAGGACATACTATTGGAACATGACATAAACTTTTCAGCTTACCCCTCCAGAAAGCAATGTAAATAGAGGTTTGAGTCATTTGCCTCCAACTCACGGGTTGACTGCTACCAATAATCAAAGATATTAACAGTTCTACATGCGTATAATACACATTTAGATAACAACAATCAAAGATATTAACATTTCTTCATGCACATAATACACAGTTAGATTCAGAATCTAAATTTATGCTCCAGTAGAAAACTCTCTTCTTTGAAATATAATTCGTATGGAAACTTTTTTTTTCCTTTTTCAATATGTATTTCTATTTAAGATATTAATGGGTAACTGATCTCTTGCAGCTAATAGTTTGCTGGTTTTCTGACTCCACATAAAGCTTTTGCTTTGTTTGTGATATGAGTGAAAAATATTTTCCCAGAAAATTCAATAAAAGGGAAGTAGAGAATGGCATGGTTGTTACATGATCTGTAGTAGATGGCATAATCAGCAAATGAGCTATTGCTTCATCCTCTGATGACGTGGAATCTTTTCACTTCATTGGTTTCTTAGTATACCTTTTAGTTTTGCCTGGCTTGCTGTTGGCAAGGCTGTGATATAATTACCTGAAAATTTCTGGTTATTATTTCGTGAGAGAATACAATTTTTCCTTGTAAAGGACATGAACAAGTGTATGTGTTTGGCATGCAGAGGCTGCCTCCATTATCAACAGAGGCCGATCGGTGTGAGAAAGCATTTGTTGGTAACACAATAGGTCAGGCAAATGGTGTTTATGACAAGCCGATTGACCTTCGATTCTGTGATTACACTAATGATGCATCCAACCTAAAGGGTAAGTCTCTTGCAGCAGCACTTATGTCAGATGCTAAGTTTGATGGAGCAGACATGTCAGAAGTGGTGATGTCAAAGGCTTATGCTGTTGGAGCTAGCTTCAAGGGTAATTTCCTATTTCCCATCTCATCATTTGAGTTGTGTAGTTGAAATATCCCCTATTTATAGTTCATATGGTTAGAGATTTTTCAAGGCAATCTTCTATACAAGGGTACTGTAAATTAAACAGTGACATGATGAACAAATTGGACATATTTAAGTTTGCTATATAAACCACGAGTATATTTATATGTAGACACAGGAGTATGTTGAAAATAAGGCCTTGTGACCTTGTGGCATCTGCAGCCCTTTTGTGGTGCCATGTCCAGGGGTCGATCCCCCATTATGTCCAGTTGCCTAGGAAAAAAAGCTATTCCTTATCTATTTATTAAGCACTCTGAAGCTATTAATTCTCTTTTTGTAATAAAAATAGAGCTGTTTGAAACCAGATAGACGTGAGATTCCCTCTCTTGATACTGTGACTCATTTTTTAGCTTCCTTTTGTAGGCTTTTTCTTAATTAGATTAGTTTTGGGCTCTCTCTCTCTCTCTCTCTCTCTCTCTCTCTCTCTCTGTGTTTTGTGAGTTCTATGAAGATCTGCAAGCTGACTCACCTTTTGCAAACAACTGCGTCATTTTTCTTGGTTAAGAGAAAACCAAGAAAGATGTAAACATCCATGGATTCTAGAAGTCATTCAAGCAAGAATCCCTGAAACTAATGGCGACCACAATTTTTGTAGGTGTAAATTTCTCAAATGCAGTTTTAGATCGTGTTAATTTTGGGAAAGCTAATCTCCGAGGAGCTGTATTCAAGAACGCTGTATTATCGGGATCCACCTTTGATGAAGCTCAATTGGGAGATGCAGTTTTTGAGGACACCATTATTGGTTATATTGATCTTCAAAAGATTTGCAGGAACATAACTATCAATGCTGAAGGAAGAGCTGAACTAGGATGCCGGTGACCACATGTAAACTCATCTTTACCCATTTCTTTATCAATGGAGACTTAGGACGCTACTTATGTCATATTGAGGATTTTTGCAATGGGTACCATTAGAAAGACTAAATGCTGCTGAGGAATCATGTGTTCATCATTTGCGTTTCTTAGTGTCTTGTACTTTTTCATTGATTTTGACTTGTAACTCGAGGAGGAAGCTCAACCTATATATGGTTTGTGATTGTGTTTCCTTTTATTTTATTGATTTGCTTCTATTTCCTTGTATCATTTGTCCTGCATCTCCCATAAAATGACCACCTGTTAACGACTAGTCATATGTACCATAATAACCAGAAGGAACTGCTTTTTTACACTTATTTCGAGAATCTAAGAAATATGAAATGATGGGTCTGATTGCACGAAATCAACTAACAAAACAAATGGACAAATACACGAGCTGTCTCTAGCTAGCACCTCTGGATTAAGTCGGGATTTTGTTTCGGACACTCGTGCCCATAAAAAAAAGAAAAATATAAGCTGATCTCTCTCTCTCCGTTGCCTGTTGTTGCCAACTCTCATTCCGGCCCCGTCCCCTCGTACCGCAGGCGAGATCGATCTGCTCTAGGTTTGTATCCTCTTCGTGATAGTTTTTTTCATTTTTGCTATTTTTTTAGAACTAATGTTTTATTTCCTTCTTCGTGGGTTTCAACCATGCATGTGATTTTGTTATATGTGTTTTTTCAGCGTAGTTGTATAGTAGTGAGATCGATTGTGAATAGTAGTGAGATTTATGAGTTAAAGTTGATGAATAGTAATAAATAATAGTGAGATAAGTTGAGATGGATTATGAATCTAAACGAGACCTAAATGTTCATCTTAAAGTTTTCAATGAAAACCTTGTTCGTTGGCAAGCCAACCATGCATGGAGTTGCAAGCTTTACTCCAATTATAATTCTTTTTTTAAATGGGGAAATTATCTAAAACTTGAAATTCAAATAAAAAAATGTTTAGCATTTTTTAAGAAATGACACTATTATACTTGTTGGCTGTAAAATTAAAATTGATCCTTCTGATTTTGCCAAGTGTTAAAGCTAGTTTGCTACAATTTGACCCACTACTCGTCATGGATTAAATCTTTAAAATCAGAATTTGACCCACTACATTTGTTTTTGCAAATGAGATAAAAGTTAAAAGTTAAATAAAATATTATTAGAATATATTCTTTTAATATTAATTTTTATTTTGGAATTTAAAAAAGTTGAATTGTTTATTTTATTTTGTGTAAGAATTTGAAAAAGTTATAATGATTAGATGAATTGAGAGGAGTTGTGAAAACAAACGAGATCATAAAAACAACAATGCATGGTGGGTTATGGATTAGGAATATTTGTATTTCAAAACTACTATATATACTACACTCTTACCTCACTTTTATTTCAGTGTATTGATAAGCAGTATTACCCATCAACTCTTGATTATTATCTAATAGAATAAAAGATGTCTATTGTGGTCTCTCGCTAATGTAAATCTACCTGTGTGTGAGTCATATTTAGTTGTGATAGCATGTAGAAAGCCTTTTGGAAAGGCTTGTTGCTTCTTTTGGTAATTATCTGCAAGTGCACAAAATTATAACAAGTAGTAAAGTGTTTTTCAAGAAAATGAATATCGAACCCACAAGGATTAATTATGCTATTGAGTATTGAAATTGACTAAATTAATTACTATTTGGAAAACTAAAATTTGGAGAATAGATGATCTAACTTAAACTAAATAAAAGAATATTAAAATTTGAATTTTTAAAAGATAATAAGAACATATTTAGAGCGTTTGATTTCACCTAACGAATCCCACACAATTTATTCTTTCTTGTTATAAAATTCCAATTATCCCACATTGATGATAAAAATTCCTTAACTATTCAATATTTTCTTTCGAGCAATACCAAAAATATCTCAAATTAATAACTCCATATCTCTATGTGAATTTAATCAATTGGAAACTTATTAACTTCTTTGAGTTTTTCTTGAAATCACACTAATTGCGGTAAAGTTTCTATACTTTCGCTCTACTAATAGTTTTTAATCCTAGAGCTCTAATCACAAATCATCTCTCGGTCTCATTACAATCCAAGAGATCGAGCAATAGGTAGCTAGAAAATTGCAAGCATTAAGAACAAAGAATAAACACTCAATCATGGAAATATTGAAAATAAAATAATTTAGAATGTAAATTGTGTGTTCAACTCTAGACTACGTCAAAGTTCTAAACAATAAAATTAGTTCATAATAAAATTGAAGGGAAAAACAATAGAACAACGAAACTTAAAGATAAAAACTCTAAAACTCACACTACAAACTTAGACTCAAACTTCGAACTTAAACTCTCAACTATCTCAACTTACTTCCCTTCTTTGCCTCCCGATTACAAGCCTTTATATAGGCTTCAAAAAGTTCTTCAAAAAGTTCCACCACGTCCCAAGGCGTCCTAGCATGTCAACTCCACCAAGTCCCAAGGCTCAAGCTCCACCAAGTCCCAAGGCGTCAGAGCATGCATGTGCTTTTTTTTCACAGTCAATTATTTCTTCCACCGACTTTGCTGGGTGCCATGTGTGTGCATTTACGTTACGAGCGGTAAAGCTGTTCACCTTTGCTAGTTGTTGCCCACGATGTTGTTTAGGTTGATCTTTTAAATTGGTCGTTAGACTGGTTGCCCAATCTAACAACACCAGAGCATTGTCGCCAGGCCATCTTGCCTACCGAGAGGTAAAATATGTCGCTCCTCACTTAACTTTTGTCGCCAATTCTGATCACCATTGGGTCTCCTTGCCTACCGAGAGAAATGACTTCTCTTTGCTTCCCGCAGTATAAGACTCATCGCCCAAATCTTCTCGGCTCTCTTTGGCTCTCGTCGCATCTCTTCGGTCTGGATCCTTGGTTTCTTCTTTTGTATCAAAATGCTCTCATTTTGTATGAATTTTCTCATTCCTTCGAAATAAAGAAAAATATGTAGAAATAAAATAAAATCAATATTATTGAAGGAAAACTGATACTTTTCATAAATAAAGAAGTAATAAAAATCACATAAAAATCACACTTATCAAGGGTCTTAGGGCATCTTATCCTTTAAAGCTAGTTCATTATGATATTTGCAAAACTATGAATGTGAAGGCATGCCATGCACCTCTTATTTTCTCACATTTATAGACGACTACTTACGTTTCAATTATGTCTATCTAATCACGCATCGTTTTGAGACATTGGATTGCTTCAAGCGTTTTGTAGCTGAGGTTGAGAATAAAAAATAAAGAGGGCTGCTACAGACACTAAGGGATCCCACACACTGATGTGGCAAACTGAAAGTGTGCCATGTTTCCTCTTCTTTTTTTTTTCCTTTCTTTTTTTTTTCCTCCTTCCGTGCGTCTCCCCTCCCCTCCTCCTCTTTCCCTTTGTCTCCTCCTGTCTCCACCCTTCTCGTGGCCGCCATAGTGGTCGGGGACCACCTCAGGGCCGGCAGAATCCATCGGTGGTCCAAGTGACACCGTCTGGCAGGGGGATGGGAGCTCCTATGCACAACAAGATGCGTGAGTTGCCGTGCACAGGAGCAAAGTTTTAAATTTCGTACCGTACCGGCCGGTACGGTCGAAATTTTTCGTTTCGGCCGTCCGGCCGTACCGGCCGGTACCGGTCATACCGGCCTCAATTTCGGCCTGTACCGGCCTATATTTCGGCCGGTACCGGCCGATATTTCGGCCTGTGTTTTTTTTTTTTTCATTTTTTCATTTTTTCAAACTACAAACTTATTTTTTAACCCTCAATTCAGACTAGACTATTTATAATTTATATATATATGTATTTGTATATAATTTATTTATATATAGACTATTATTTTAGAATATAATTTTTATATATATTTATATATATAATTTATTTATAGATCGACTATCCCGAAACGTTATCCCGAAACGCTATCCCGAAACGGTACCGATACCGAAATATTTCATTCCAGTGCCTTGACCGGTACGCTATCCGGTACGGTATTCAAAACATTGCACATGAGCTCCCATCCCCCGCTGGACGGTGCTGCTTGGATTGCCGATGGATTCTGCTGGCCTGAGGTGGTCCCCGACCACTATGGCGGCCACGGGAAGGGTGGAGACAGGAGGAGACGGAGAGGGAAAGGGGGAGGAGGGGAGGGGAGACGCACGGGAGGAGGAAAAAAAAGAAAGGAAAAAAAGGGAGGAAACGTGGTACATTCACATTGTGCCACATCAGTGTGTGGGATCCCTTTGTGTCTGTAGTGTTTTCCAAAAATAAATGAATTAAAAAATTCTATGATCGAGGTCGTGAGTACTTGTCTAAAGAGGTTTAAAGACTACGTGAAGTAAATGGGATATGCAGGAAATTGAAAATCCGTGGCACACTACAAAAAACTGGTGTAGTGGAAATGAGGAGTCTTAACCTTTATTGAAAATGGTTCGATCAATGATAGTACAAGGTAACCTGCCAATATCATTTTGGGTGGATGCTCTTCTAGTTTTTGCCTACATTGTGAACCATATACATTCTAAGTATGTTCCATAAATCCCATATGAATTATGGAATGATGTAAAATCAAATTTGGAACATTCACAGTCTTGGTTTTGTTGGTTATTTTCACACTATTTCCCATAAATATGATAAACTTGACCCTAAAACAAATAACCATATCTTTATAAGATATTCAGAAAGCTCAAAGGGTTACGAAATGTATGATGAACAAACAAACAAAGGAATGAAGGAAATAGATTCACATGTTGCCACATTTATTAAAAACGAATTTTCTAATATTGGTGAAGCAAAAACAAGATCTTGAAATTTTTGAATTGCAAGAACTTGAGAGAATTACACCATCTTTTGGTGAGATTTGAGAATTGCCACATCTTAGAACTGTAAAAGATAGTAGGAGTGACTTGCCTCCTGGGATGAGTGTACCATTAGAAAGTGACTCACAAGAATTTCAATTACATAAAAGCGAATGTGGAACCATTTCTTATCGTCGTTTTGAAATTGAAGGTGAATCTTTCATATGTGCCTCGTGTGACCTTGATGAGTTTGCTTCTGATGAAGAAGCACTAAGTTCACCTGCTTAAGATGAAAGGCTAGCTGCTACGAGAGGTGAGATAAGTTCTATTGCAAAAAATTAAGTTTGGGAGTTAGTTGATCTTCCACCTAGGGTAAATCTATTGAAAAAAAAAAAGGTTTTAAAAATTAAATGTAAATTAGATGGATCAATTGACAAGTATTATAAGGCTTGTCTCATGGCAAATCGCTATACCTAAAGAGACGACATAGATTATGAAGAAACATTTTTTCCCTATGGTGAGATTTTCTTCCATTCGTTTCATTCTAGTAATAGTTGCACATTCAGATTTTGAGCTTTTTCAAATGGATGTAAAAACTATATTTTTTAATAAAGTACTAGACAAAGTATGCCAACTGAAAAATTCTGTTTATGACCTTAAACAATAGTTTAGACAATGGTATTACATATTTCATAAGTTCATTACTTCAATTGAGACTGAATCCTGCGAAACCATTTCATAGACGTTCATTGATATCTTCTTTTTATAAAGAAAATTTGACTTTAATTCTTGAATAATCTACATTACTTTTGCTTCGATTGTAACAAAATATTCACTTTTTATGTGGAAAAGGCTCGTGTCAATAATTATGATTTTAAAATTTTATGGAAATGATATAGGAGACTTCATGGTTTCTCTCAAGAGACTAACAGAGATTCTAGAACGATTCTATATGCACAATTCCAAACTCAAAGACACTCCATCTGGAAAGAATTATACATTGAGTCTAGAACATTGCCCAAATAATGATGAGAAAGAGAAAGAGATAACCATAATTCCTTATGCCAGTGCAACTGGACGTCTGATGTACACTATGTAGTGTACATGACTTGATATTTATTTTGTAGCTAGATTGATTAGTCATTATCAGAGTAACTTAAGATCAGTTCATTGATAAGCAATTAAGAGAATTTTTTGATACTTTCGTGGGACAACAGATCTTGTTCTTTGCTATAACGGTGGAGACACGAAACTGAAGGATTATAACGATACTGATTAGGCTAGTTATAAATATGAGTGTAAATCCACGATGGATTACACATTTATACTTATTGGGGGAGCTATTTTTTGGTGTAGCATGTCTAGGAAAACCATCAATGGAGTTGGCATGAGTGTCTAGGGAATATTATTTAGATTCTTATTTGTTATTTTCTAACTCGTAGCCTAGGTGATTATGTCATTTTGACTCGATATGATCATGAGTATATTATATAGAGAAAAACTTCACACCGGTCTGACTGTTATTCCTCAAATAACAGCTCGTCAATAAATTTGTGCCATGTAGTTTTTCTATTTCACATTCAATATGCCTGCCTATAGCTGATAATGTTGTGAAAATCCCCCTCCCCTCTCCCTCCTCCACCAAAGCCCACCCTCCACCTCTCCCGTTGACGACAGAGCCCTTCTCCCAGAACATTTACTAGTTAAAGATCTCACCCTCACCCATTGAAATTGATCATCTCTCAACAGCCATGCAAGACGCTATTGGAATTCCTGCTTGCTTATCTTCCAGCCAGAAAATATCAGATGAACACAAGGCTGTAACCAAGTCAGGTCAGAGTGTTTTCATGTTCATATACCATACAAAGATCGCGGATCAGTGCTGCTTAATCACAATTACATGGTTCAAAAACTTGCTACTCCATGGCCTCTCAGTTTTAGTGTAGGGTTCGGATGGAGAAAGCCAGTGTACCTGCAAATTTGAGCTGAAGCCATGATATTTCTGGAGAAAACAAGGTTCAAAACACCTTATAGTTAAAAGTAAAGTTGTTGATGTCTTCTGGGACTATCAAGTTTGTTTTAAAAAATATCGATGTCCCTACATTCCCATTTCCTTTTGAATTTTACAATTTTCAAAGTCAAATAAGACTGAATAGAGAGGAAACATTTCCAAGCCTTCAAAAGTGAAGCGATTACTCGAGAGATCTGGAAAAACAAGAAAATAAAGATTCCCAAGCCTTTAATCAAATCTCTCAGAATGAAGATTCCCAAGCTAGGGATAGTCAAACCAAATATTTTGTAGAGTAAATCAATTCAACCTCTTGAAGCTGTCGATTTCTATCTCTCGAAGCGATCTAGCCATATTTGAGAACAAAAGGCATGGCGGAGAAGCCATGCAGAAGAGATTTGCAAGAAAAACATGAAGGAATCGAGGAGGGGTAGGCGCAACAAGCGTCAATGATGGACAGAAATGGGAGAGAAACAGCTTCGTCGGCGACAGACCTGGTTTCGTGCGGCGGTAGTTTGGGTTTCGTGCGGTGGTTGTGGTCTGGATTTCGACTAAAAAGAAGGAAGACACTCGTTTCTTACTGATAATGTGATTTAATTGGATGAAATCATATTTATTGTGTCTAATGTAAAACTTCGGACGTGGCATATTGTGATTGGAGGCTGTTAAACGCCCAACATCAGCCGGGCCGTCTCAAAGAGGAACTCTATTATATAATGTGAAGTTAAGAATTGTTGTGAGTTATAAAATTGAGAGTGATTAAGGACACTTAACATAGTGGGATCAAACAATCTGGGGCATAAACGAGATGTTATGAGTGATGTACTATATTAGTAAGATGGCGACTTAATATAATATTCCTACCTTTTGCCTTCTTGTCGGGTCGCACACTTGAATTTTTGTAGGACTGATAAGTGATTGAGATATCAGCATGAGATTGTTAATGGGCATGACATCCATTGTGGACAAGTGAGAGATGTTTGTAAATAGGTACCCCATGACCTATGTAGTGCCCACATGAGTGGGAAAGTTACAAGCATTTAATTAACTCTCTCCCACAAGTAGTTAATTAACTCCTAACAACTAACAGTTAATTAACCACCTCATTAGAAAACTCTTTAAATAAGAGTTTTATGTAAGTTAGTTTTGTATATGGAAAAAGTGAGTGAATGTACAAAACAAAAGCCGCTCCTCTCTCTCTACAATTTCCTGGAGCCTTCATCTTAAGCTCTTGGTCTTGAAATATGACACCATTTTGTGAGAGTCTAGTAGCCTCCTAAGTGACATATAGGTGCAATCATAATTTGACGTGGGCTGTAAGACAAGCAAATATTCAAACTTGTGAGAATTTCGCTCTACTTGAAATAATTCAAATTAATATTGTCTAAGAATAACTAATGAGAGTTTTATAAGAACCCTTACCAGCCACAACTAGTTGGTTGATACCAAGAGGCATTTTTGTATTCTACTCTTCTGAAGTGACCATAGATGCATAAGTATCATTAAACTTAGCTTTAATTTTTTTTACCATTTATTACAGCTATAAAGTATGTTATAATATCTATTGTTAGCAAAGTTTAAAATTTCACAAATATAGACATGGTATCAGAATAGATCGAAGAAAAAATAACAATCATCTTATTGATGTTTTATCTTTCTATGTAGATGAAACAAGTATGCACCTTGATCTTTATAGACATGTATGTTATTTATTCTCTTTCTTTCTCAAATCATCGAATCTTTTCTTACTAGTTAGTTTAATTTCTATACTTAGTATCCTAGTCTGCAAGCATAAATTTTTTAATGTCATCCCACAGTGCTCCAAAGAGAAGTCTTCTTAGGGTTCAGAGTCTAAGAAAATTTATAGTTGCTTATTTGCAACCATTTGAAATAAGATGCAAAAATGGGTGGATTGCATAAAATGATCACAAATTAATGGTGTCAATTTTTCATGTAAAGTGGGTATTTATGTCTATTTTTTAAGATCAATAATTTTTTGAGGCAAAAAGAGACTATTTGCTTGAATGCTTGCTGTAGTACTAAATTAGTTTGATATATACTTTTTTTATATTTGTTAATTAATAGCATAATTTAGTGATTTATATATTGCGATGTTGATTATCTGTGATAACAATGCATAGTTCTTACATACCCACCTAAGTTGATCCATCCTAATCAAGAGATCTTTGTCCCTTGTCATTAGGGATGGACTTAGTATAAGGACTTGTTTGGGAAACTCATCTCATCCAAACTGAAAATTTATCAAAATTTCATTTTCAAACATCATTTAAATACAAACATTTTACAATTTTAAATCTTTGTTTTTTTTTATCTAATTATAACCTAATCATTACAACTTTCTTAAACTTTCAAACAAAACACAAAAAATAAAACTTTTTCAAATTTCAAAACAAAATAATATTAAAAAATTATATTCAAACAATATTTTAACTTTACAATATTTTTATTCAAATTTTTCTCTCTCATTTCCTAAAACCGAATAAAACATTTTAACTCAAACTATTTCACTACAATTCACAAATTATTTTACTACTATTCACAAAATTTTCATCTCGTATTATTCTCCAAGCATCCCTTAAACTTTTTTTTTTTAATCCCATTATTGCTTACCTTCCTTAGGGCCACCTAGGGCTGTAAAATGAGCAGGCTACTCAACAGCCAGCCCAAACTTGACTCTATTAAGTTCGAATTCGGCTTGAATCGAATACTAAATGGGTAATTCACAAACGTGGGATTAAGCTCGATTATTAAATGATACATATAGCTCGACCGACTTGATTCATATTTATGTACAAAATTGTATGAAACTCGACTTGACTCGTCAGCTCTACTTGTATATATTTATACATATATAATACAATATATATATATATATATATATATATATATATATAATATACATAAGTTATATATGTATTATCAATTATGTATATAGACTTATAGTCTTATAGACTTAGGGTCATGCTACATCCACAGAGGATTCTCACTAATCAACCAATTTTTATTTTTTTTAATTTTTTTAAACATCTTTTTAAACTCCTTAAACATTTGTTTTTTAAAAATCACAAACTCATTAAAAAAAACTTCCTTAACCATTAAGTTAAAAAATATTAAAAAAAGTAAAATGAAATTCGGTACAAAATTTCGGTAAGCCTTCTCTGTGGAAGTAGTGTTTTCAATTTTCATAAACTTATAGTCCACTACATATACTATAAATATAAATTTATAATATATCATATAGAACTAGAATGTATTTATGTTAACATACGGTATCAGTATTGTAGTAGTAGATGGTGGTGTATTAGTGGTGTGTTAATAAATATATAGTATTATTATTTATTAGGAGTATAGTCTAACATAAATACATAACATTATAAATTTACAAATTACACCATATGGTCCATATATATATATTTGTTATTATGTAACATGTTACATGTTAATACACAGATTGGTGACCACGGTCCACGGTATTATTGTATTAGTATTTATGGGATCATGTAAGACTTCACTAACTTGTGACTTGTGAGTCGTGTGTTGCGTGTTGGAATGTTGTCGAGTTGGGAACTTGGGACTCTGGGAGATGTGGGTTTCATGCTAGCACTTGGATCTGTAAAGTTCGACATCAGCCATTTGTTCTTTTCCTAAACCCTAGCTTACACGATGCGATGCTTTACCATTTCTCCTTGCAACCGTTTCACACTCTTTCTCTCAAAGACTCATGAGACCCTAGAAGGCTAGGCTTATGCGATTTGCATGTCTGAAGGCTTGAAGCCTTGATTCTTGATTCTTGATTGTGAAGGTTTGTAGTCGTGTGGGTTTCAAGAACCTGAGAGTGAGTCTTAACCTTCATGAATGCAACCGACAATCATATTTTCGGGGAGTCGTGACTGCAATCTCAGTCTTAGAGATGGCAGATGGGTCATTAAATGCTAGCATTTATGAGTCCAAATCAACTTAATCCCTAATTTCATGGTTCGTGGTTCTCTGGTTCGTTGAATCATTTGTCCATCTCTCAATCAATTAGCCAGGTTCTTTTTTGTTTTCTAACCATTTGGTTCGGAACTTGGGAGATTTGGAACCACCTATTGCTAGCATGTCCCCTCTAGTTCTCTCCTAACTCTTTTTAAATTGTAGTCTTGTAGATCTAATCATTTAAGATATGTACACCAAAGTGGCGTGACTAGTGTCATCCTTCATGACATATATGCATGCTTTTGTAATTGTCTATTACTTTGATTGATATAAAAATAGATTTTTTTTTAAAAATTTTGTAATGGCAGAAAATGGCCTGTTCCTATCTTGATCTTGCTATTGTTGCACTATATTATATATTTCGAGCTTATTATTATTCATACTGAAAATTTTGGAAAAAAAACCCTTGTAGAGAAAGAACTTCCAGATCTATGCTTGAAGAAGAATTTAAGTCCTGCCATTCCGTGAGTTTAAATTATTCCTCCTCCTTGATTCTATGTATATGATTTTTTACTATAGATTTTAATTTTTTTCTTTTGCTTCTTTGTCTTCTCTTGGTTTGTTTGTGTATGTTTTTTACTAGAGATTTTTGGTTGATTAATATAAACCATACCAATTTTATGTTCTTGCTTGAAGTTTTTGAAGGTGCTGTGTTTGTTGATAATGTCTACACATAGAGGTGCTCTGTTTTGACAATGCAAGTCTAAAATCAGTTTGAGCCTTAATTGATTTTGGTTTCTACAATATAAACTATATGATTCTACACAACATGTTCTTGCTTGAAGTATCGAGTGGTGTTTTGTTTGTGGAGGCACATAGAGTCAACTCTTTATTTTGATGAGTAGAATATAAAATTAGTTTAAGTTTAACATGTTTGGGTTGATTAATTTTTTCCTATCTACTTCTATGTTTATATTCTTGCTCTATTTTGATGAGTAACATATAAAATCAATTTGAGTTGAACATGTTTGGGTTGAATAATTTGATCCTATTTGGTTCTATGTTTATGTTCTTGCTCTGTTTTGATGAGTAAAATATAATATTAGTTTGAGTTGAACATGTTTAGGTTGATTAATCTTTTCCCATATGGTTCTATTTTTATGTTCTTGCTCTGTTTTGATGAGTAAAATAAAAAATCAGTTTGAGTTGAACATGTTTGGATTGACTAATCTTTTCCTATCTGGTTCTATAAGTATGTTCTTACTTCAAGTATCAAATGGTGCTTCGTTTGACATGTTTGAGTTGATTAATCTGATCTCTATTTTTATGTTCTTGCTTCAAGTATCAAATGGTGCTTTGTTTAACATGTTTGAGTTGATTAATCTGATCCTATATGATTCTATGTTTATGTTATTTTTTCTTGAAGTATCAAATGGTGCTTTTTTTAACATGTTTGAGTTGATTAATCTTCTATGTTTATAAATTATAATTTTGGATTCTTGCTTAAAGTTTCTGGAGGTGCCTTGCTTTTAAAGGCACATCGAGCCATTAAGGCAAGGCTGTATATTGAAATTGTTCGAGTCAAATATGTTTAACTTTAACATCTTTTAGTTGATTAGTGCTAAACTTATCATCAGCCTTGCTTCTGGAGGAACATTCAGCCATCGAGGAAAGCCTGTTTAGAGTTAAACCTTTTATTTTAGTTGGTTAATATAAATTGCATGTTCTATGTTTATATACTTATTTTATGTTTGTGGAGGTGCCTTGTTTTTGGAGGCACACCGAGCCATTGAGACAAGGTTGTTTTCAAAAGTATTGGGTCAAACTTTTTTTACTTTAATTTATAATTTATTTTATTAATATAATCTGTATTTACAAATTATTTATTTTAGCAAATGGATGATCATATGAATGAACTTGATCTGGTGGAGTAATATGAAAATGAAAACTCCATTGGGATTAGCTTAGTAGAGCCCATATCTGATGATGGTGGAGACACTGCAAATACTGAGGCACCTAATATAGCCACTAATGAGGGCCCAACAAAATTGCAAACGGTAGCCTATGAAAGAAAGAAGAGAAAGAGAACTTCTGTTGTATGGAAGGATTTTGTTGAAATTGAACAAGATGGTGCTAAACAACCTCCATGCAAATGTTATAAAACTTTGTTCAAAGCATCTCGGTCGAATTTTACTACTACACTACATAAGCACTTGCTAACTTATTTGTCATGCATAGGGTCTAAGAAAAAGCCAAAAGTTTTAGCAGTTAAGTCTAAGGAGCCAGACAGTGGTTTCACTATGTCAAACTTTACCTATGATAGTAATAGGGTGAGAGAGCTTGCCTTTCATATGATATTTTATCATGAATATCCATTCTCTTTTATGGAGCATGTGGCTTAGGTCAACTAACACAAATAAGATATAGTTCACTCAATGATTGCCTTGGGGTTTTGAACTCCATTCGCCCTCCTTTGCAGATTATTTAAAATATCATATAGACCCTCCCAATCATGCTCTATGGATTGAACACCTCTCGTACTCAATTTAACAGTCTTAACTGGATCAATTGCTTTGTTGGAACTCTTCCTTGTTTCATCTCGACTATAATTTGATAGTGTGACATTCTTTCTTTAGTAACAAGTTGTAGTAACAAGGATTGTTCAAACAAAAGAGGTGGCGAGAAGAGCACGGGTAACCTCCAAAGATGCCAAGTTTTTTGCTTAGCTATTCCATTCGGGGGTATATGGGTGTAGTGTTTAATAAATCTATGGGTACAAACACTCCAAATTAGAAAAAAAAATGTCTCGGGCTGTTGCAAAGAAGGAATGCATGAGAACTTATGAAATTGAAATGACGAAGTTAAACGCTTTACTTAAATTTGTTAACAAAGTTCATATCACAACTAACATGTGGACTTATTGTTAGAAACTTTCATATATGGTGGTGACATGTCATTTTATAAATACTGATTGGCATTTTTTAGAGGCGTGTGTTGAACTTTTTTCATATACTGCCTCCACATATTGGATTTCTTATTGTTGATGTTTTACAAAAGCGTTTTCAAAATTGGAGAATCGAGAATAAAATTAATTCAATTACTGTTGATAATGTAAATTCTAATGATGTTACCATTAGAATATTGAAAGTTGATTTTCGATTGAAGAAAATATTGTCTATTGGAGGATAATTGTCTCATGTATGTTGTTGTGAGCATATAACTAATTTTCTTGTGAAGTATAGACTTGGAGAGATTAGGGAGATCGTTGATTGTGTTAAATATGATATAAAATATCTGGTAGTATCAGAAAGTAGGCTAAAACAGTTTAGTGAAATTGCAAAACAGTTGCAATTGCCCTCAAAGAAATTGATTTTAGATGTGCCTACAAGATGGAACAATACATATTTAATGTTGGACGCTACAGTTCAATTAAAAGAAGTGGTTCCCAAATATGGTGATAGAGATAACAGTTTTGAATAGGTTCCAAGTGTTAAAAATTGGGGGTAAGGTGAAAATATTTGTCAACTACTTACTATTTTCAATTGAGTAAACAATATTATATCCATAAGTGATTACCCAACAACAAATATATTTATTTCTAAAATATGGAGAATGAAAGACATCTTTGAAAATCTAGAAATGAGAATGCGTACATGAAATCAATGTTAAGAAAATAAGTTCTAAGTTTGAAAAATATTGTGGGGAGTGTAATTTATTTATGGCAATTGTTGTTGTGTTAGACCCTAGATTGAAGATGATGATGATCTAGTATTGTTTCCCTTTAATTTATCAACAGTCAGAAGCTTCCAATAATGTTGAACATGTCTCTCAAGTGTTGCATGAGTTGTATGATGAGTAGGGTTGTCAATATGTGACATGATCCGTTAACCCAACACGAACTTGATGTTAACGGGTTTGGGTCAAAATGGATTGACCCGTTAAGACACGATTCATTAATGGGTCACTAATGGGTTATCCCACTTAACCTATTAGTAACCTGTTTCGATCTGTTAAATTTTTTACTCAAAATTACAATTATATTCTTTTTAACCTAAAAACAAAAATACCCTAATATTGCTTCATATTTCCTCACTCATTTTCATACCCTCACTCTCTCTTTCAGTTCTCAGTTGAGTCAGTTCTCACAAGTCACGACCACCACCCACACTTTCTCTGGATTGTAATTTAGGTGCTTTTATTGTTTAGATTGTAATCTTAGACTTATATAGTTAGTTTTATATTATTAGGAGGTATTGTGATTTTAACTTTTATGTGAAATCATGTTAATTAGGTCAAATGAATTATTTAGGTTAATTCAACTCATTTACATAAAAGGGTTGAAATGGATTGACACGGGTTGTGTCGTGTCAATATATTTTTAATTAATTCATAACAGGTCATGTAATGTCAATCTATTATTTTAATGGATCGTGTTAGGGTTTGAAAATCTGAATCGTTAAGTTCAACGGGTCATGTTCGGATTGTTCCATATTGTATAATATACACAACTTGACCCAACACAAATACGACCCATTTACATGATTTGCCACCCCTAATGATGAGTATGTTAAGGAATGCAATTCGACTATTGAGGCACAAAGTAAGTAGGAACATGCTCCAAAACTACATGAGTAATCATGCAAGTGATTAAAAATTAGCTTAATATTTTTTTTAGTGTTTCAATGTATGCAGGTTGGTGTCATGGTGGTTTTGTTGAAGTTTGAGAACTTGCTGTCATGATGATTTATTTGAAAATTGGTTATTTGTTGTCATGGTGGTTTTGTTCAAGTTTAACAACTTGTCGTCATTGTGATTTTGTTCAAGTTTGGTAACCTATGTCATGGTTATTTTGTTCATGTTTGGTACCAGTCATCAGAGTTACTAACTTGTTGTCATGCTGAAGTTTGTATGCATCTTAAGTCTTAACTATTGCCTATTGGTTCATACACTTGATAGATTGTATGATGCTATATAGCTAATTTGCTATCTTTGTCCTTTGATGCTATCTCAGTGATACTTATAAAAAAAATCTGATGATATCTCAGTGAATATCAGTATATACTATGACTCTGTAAGATTGTATCAAGACTGTATGAATTATGATAGACTCTCTTAATCTCTGTGAGATGTCTAGAATATGATGCTATATCTGATTATTTATTTATTTTATTTATCAGATTTATTGTATTGTTAGCGATACCACATTATTTGTTCAGCAATTAAATTTTGCAATCCTGTCAAATATTCATTGACAGTATTACTAAGTTGAAAGTACTTGAGTAATCATGCAAGAGATTAAAATTTAGCTTAATTTTTTTGAATTTATCAACGTATGCAAGTTTGTGTGACAATATTACTAAGTTAAAAGTACTTGAGTAATCATGTAAGAGATTAAAAATTAGCTTAATTTTTCTTGAGTTTATCAACGTATGCAAGTTGGTGTGAAGATGCTTGAATCGGGACACTTGCTATTGGCTAACTATTTCTGCCTCCATTTATGAATATTGAGGACTTTACTCTACAATTTTTATTTTGAAGTTTAACGTACTTAGTTGCATAATTTTTTGTTTTAAAGCATTTTTTTGGTTCATGATTCCATGAGGATGTCATTTAATGTACTATAGCCATAATCTACCTGAGGTCCTAAAAGTTTGATGATGTAACTTTGTATTTTATTGTTAATTCCTTATATTTTTATTTTTGTATATATTTTATTTTGTTATAATTTATTTTTGAAATATTAGAAAAAAATATCCATCTTGAGCCGAGCTCGGCTCGTTAACAGATGGAACTTCGAGCCAAGCTCGAATTTACATTACAAGTAAATGGGTTGAGTTCGGCTTATAAACGAGCCGATTCTAAACTCACTAGTATTGTGAATGAACCTAACTTTTAGGTCAAATGCTCACTCGAACTCGACTCGAATATAGCCAAAAAATGAACATGGTAAAACTCATATTCATTTTTCGACTGTTCCTCATAGACTGCATTGCTCACTTTTTGGCCTAGTTCATGGGTTGTTGATGAGAACACAAATGCACGGGCAAGGAATATTGGTTTTATTTGTGGGCTGGCTTAAACTGTGGGCCATAAAAGAGGTAGGCCAGTGTTTTGAGGCTATTAGCCTAATACAGTTCGTGCACAACTACACTTGTAGCTTATTCCGTGAATGCTCACCGCCTTGCAATGGGGAAAAAATGGCTACAATTACAATTTTGCACAAACGGGAGCCATCACTGTTGTGGATCGGATTATAACTTGTGTTTCCTCTTCCTCCTTTCCTTTTCTTTTCTTTTTTTTTCTTTTTAAATAATGTATTTCCTCTATTGTTAAAGGCATTGAGGGACTTTTTTTTGTCTTTCTCATTTATTAAATTATTTGTTTTTTTTTTTTACCAATTTTTGTAAGGGCCGTAATATTTTTAGAGTAATACTATTTATCATCTCTTAAACCATCATTCTCTCATCGTCCATCCTATAATGTGATTTTAAATGATTGAAGACTTTTTATTATATTTTACTTGAGATGATAATAATAAATAAGATGATAAATAGATTTATTCATATTTCTAGTTCTTTCAGAGTTTTTATTTGAATTTTGAGATTTATAATGAGAACTTAAGAATAGATAAACAAATTAAGTTGATTATATAGGACTTATTAAAAATTTAATATTGTCTAGAAAAAAATTTGGAAAAATACACATACACTCTCAAACTATCACCAAGTTGCAATCACGCTCTTAAACTATCAATTTTAACGATCATTCCCCAACTTACCAAAAACAATTCTAGAAATAAAGATGCTCTTCCTTCCCCAATAGTGGACAAAGCAAGGAAAATTCCTCCATCGTAAGGATTGCAAGGCACTATAATGTGAATGCCAATAAAAGTGTAAAATGCCTATGCCAATGTGAATACTCTAAGGGACTCATGGGGTGGTGCGACGAATCCTACTAAGCGTAGGATTTGTCCTAATCCACAAGGCTGGGGGACGACTCCACAATGTCATATGTCTCTCCTTTAGGTTGCTTGCGAGGAGCCGTTCCCTATGTAAATTTTAGACTTCGTTTGGATCATCAACTCATCTCAACTCATCATTACAAATTTTTTAAATTTCAATACAAAATATAATAAACAATTCAACTTTTTCAAATCTCAAAATAATAATAATATTAAAAAATAATATTCTAACAATATTTTATTATCTCAACTCAACTCACTTTAATATCCAAACACAACCTAAACGAATTCATTGGTAAGCTTTTAACTATTTTTGAAAGCTTTATTTTAAGTCTATAAGTTTTTAAATGTATTATTTTGGTATTTTTTAAAGAGTAATGGTACTTATTGTTGGAAAATATATTGAAACGCTTTGTAAACTAGAGAATGTAAAGTAACAAGAAAAAATTAGAAAGAGAAAATTCGGTATTGAGGCATGTTGTGATGGATGCTTTCCTTAGAGTAGATTCGGCCGCCTCCAAATTTAAACATGTACTAAACTTCTTGACAGTCTACTCTTAAGATATAACAACGTCGGTTCCCGTTAATCTCTTTGTCGATGTACACAAAAAGAGATATTCAAATCCAATATAAAACAATCAAAACCCAAAGAAAGAAAGAAAAACAGATGGAGGAAGTGTTTATTTAATTTTTGTAGAGAATTTGGAGTTAATAAATTTGTGGGTGGGGTTCCCTATTTATAGAGAATGAAAGGGCATTTGTGAAAAGTCACAACTGGAATGAAATGACACTTGTGAAAAGTCACAACTTATTTAAATGAAATGGTACTTGTGAAAATTCAAGACATATAGATGAAATGGTACTTGTGAAAAATCACAACTTATATATATGAAAGGTAATTTGTGAAAAATTACAACTAAAATGAAGGAGCACTTGTGAGAAGTCACAACTTTTCAAATATTAGAGAATATATTTAAAATATTTCTAATTCACTAAAGGACACAATCATTTGTTTGATTGGCAAGCAGTTAAGACTCTTATCCCCAAGAGGCATGCATTGATTTAAGTTATTAAGACACATTTTTATTTAAATCTAGACAAACGAACTGATACATTGAACAATAATAATGATTCACATTATTTTTTACTTAACATGAAATATTTTAATCATTTCTAAATTTAAAAACTAACACGTACTACAACTTCATCTTACTTCATCCTATAATGCAAAATGTGATACAATTATTATCTTGAATAATTTTTCATCATTTCTAAAGAAAATCTGAGAAATTGATAAACAATATCACAAAAGGGAATGTGACAAGTAAAATCGCTACGGACATGCCAATGCAAACATGTGATAGGATGCACTTGATAAAAGGTGAAAATTATAGTCAATGGGAAAAAGAGAAATACTATTTGTAAAGAATAATATTATTAATGATTTCAATTTTCATTATCTTTTCATTATGAGATGATGTGATATTAAATAATTTTAATTTTAATTTATAAATTTATCACTTAATATGATGATAAAAAGATAATAAAAAAATAGATAATGATTTTTTTTACAAATAATATATGTCTATTTCGCAGGTCATTGTTATTGCAAATTTGCAAATAAAATTATAAGTAATACTATCAACGTTCAGCCGTGGAGACGCAGATTAGAAGGGATACAGTGATTCACTTCATAGAACCTACAAACATCTCTCTCTCTCACGCCCATGTCCCATTTCTAGAGCTTTAGGGCTTTTGTTGATCCTTCGTTTAACAGGCTACCCCGGTTCAACCATGGCTGACTGGCAACAGCTCGTCCAGTCTATAGTCCTAGGCCTACTTTTCTCTTTCCTCGTTGCCAAGCTCATTTCCGTTGTCCTCTCTTTCAAAGAGGACAACTTCTCTCCCTCCCGCTCCGCCCCAAGACCGGGGATACCCGAAGGCCCGGCAAACGATGCCGACTCCTTGATTGCAGAACAGGGCAGCATCAGAAACGATAGTGTGCCCGCTAGCGATGCTGAAGACGATGATGAAGACGATTGGGAGCGAGTGGAGAGTACGGAGCTGGACGAGGCCTTCAGCGCGGCTACTGCGTTCGTTGCGGCGGCTGCGGCCGATCGGCTCTCGGAAAAGGTTTCGAACGACGTGCAGTTGAGTCTTTATGGTTTGTACAAGATTGCCACCGAGGGCCCTTGTAGCACGCCACAGCCTTCTGCTTTGAAAATCACGGCGCGGGCCAAGTGGTACTGCGCTAGTTTTGCGGTTTCGTTGCCTTTTTTTTTTGGGTGTGTTACTGAAACGAATAGTTTTGGTTTTGTTTATTTGATTTTGTGGGTGTTGCGGATTTTAATGGAATGCGATTTCACGAGCTTGATGACGAGGGATGTTGTCGTTTAGGGTTCTGTTTGATTGAGTTTGGGATTGAAAGTGCTTGAACTATTGACCTTCAGTCAATGGAGTTAATTGGGTATTCTAACTTCTAAGTGTGCGTGGACTTCTTCTTGTCGATATTAAGCAATATAATTTATCAAGTAGGTGAAAAGGTGATAGATGAATGGGAAGCATATTGCAACAGTAAGTTATGTTGGACTGTTTCCTATTAGAAGTATAGCACGTGATATGATGATTATTATTGAGAGACTGTTATCTCTTTTACTGTTCTATCGGAAACAAGTTTTTTGTTTTTGTCACAATTAAATTGGCCTCAGTGCGGAGGAAATACGTGCAGGCAATATTTCTGTCAACTACAAATAGAGGTCATGTGTCAGGAGTCGGTACTATGATATCAAATCTTTCAGGGAAAGTTTTAAAAACAAGAGAACGACTGAGAAAACATCTTTATTTTTTAACATTGGTGACCATGTCTTCTCCCCTCTCAATTCCTTTTCGTATTCCGTTTCTCCTGCCAAACGTAGTGTAACGATTTGTAATTGTTTGGACGTCCTTTTAAGTTTCCTGTGCATTATATTCTCTAAAATTATGTTTACTACTTTTTGGCTGAATGCTTGATCTTATATTCATTTTTCTGACTGCTGTGTTGCAGGCAAGCATGGCAGAAATTGGGTGCTATGCCTCCAGAAGAAGCTATGCTGAAGTACATTGATCTTGTTACGGAGCTATATCCTTCTTGGTTGGCTGGTTCAACTCTGGTTAGCATCTTTTGAGTTTCCCATCTTGCTATTCTTTTGTACTCATGTGAGTGTGCTAACTCTTTGTTAAATTTTTTTTTTCCCTTACCCTTTCCTGGTTTCTTGACTCATGGCTAACTAGAAGAGTAAAGGCAGAGAAGGTGATGCACCAAGTATGGATGCTAAAGGACCAATGGGACCGGTTTTCAGCACTTTTGTCTATGAGGAAGAATCTGGAAACGAGTCGTAAGGTTCTTAGAACTTCTTAATGTTTGGGGATTAGTGCTGTTATTTTAAGCCCTTAAATAGTTTCTTTGCAGAGGTGGTTGATGTGTATTTTATGTTATTGTGTATTTGTATATGTGAAAAGAAATGTAGAGTGTAAGCATGTAGTCCTGGCTTGGCTTTGATCTGGTGCAAGGGTTCTGCTTATATTTTAAATTAATGAATACCCATTCAATAGGTATTTTTGAGGACTTTTCATGAATGCAGCCTGGAGTTTGTTTCTCTCTTTACTGCTAAAAAAAAGTTTGTTTTTCTCTCTTATAGTTATATAATATAATGCGTTTTTCGGAAACTAAAGTCGCTCGTCAAGCTAAAAACAGAGGAGTTCCCTCACTACGAAAGTGGGGACAACCGTCTTGGAAGAGTAAGCATTGAGGACTTGTTCTCATTGGTATTTTATTAGTACAATGACTTGACGGTTGACAAAATTTCCCATCAAAGCTCATGTTCAGATTTCTGCACCCCCTTAAGCCCTTTTGCATGGGCTGCTGCAAGAGCTTATATATTGATGACTGATGAGATATGGTGAGGAAATTAGCAATTTTTAATAGATTTTCCGATTGCTAGGGATGCAGAAATTTGTCATGTTGCCTGTTACATTTCTTCCCCTCTACTCTCTCCCTGTGGGCCCCTTAACAACCAAAAGCACGAGAAGGAAAAAGTTGGTTTTAATTCTATTGTTTCTTGCTTTTGAAAATGTTTTTTTTTTTTTTATCAATGTTTTGTATCTGATCTGATTACTTGATGGTGGTCTATGGACTTATCTGGTTGTAATCGCATCATGTGGAGAGATGGCCTTTAATAATTCCTTTTTGCTGGTCTCAAATGGGATTTGCTGCCTTTACAGCATTAACATCCCATTTTCAATTTAAATCAAATGGTTCTAAGATTGTTAACTCTTCGTTATGGCTTAAGGTTGAAGATTCTAACTGATCAAAATCTGAAATTTTAGAGTTCATTGCAGATTTGGACTATTAATTTTACTGCATTATGGAATCTTTTGGAAGAGGCTTTGTATGAATAGGATAAGCCAAAGATTCTTTTGGTTTGGGTTTCCTCTGACCTAGGAGTTGTTGATCGAGCACAGGTACCATGATTCAGTCTTGCTCTTGTTTAGCAACTCTTTTTGGCAGATACTTGTAAAAACATTAAAGGTTTTGACAGGTGTCTTTCGTTAATTAAGGAAACATTTAGTAGTTGTGTCATGTGTGTATGCCCTATAATCTGGGCATGGAATGTTAGCCATACAGCCTGTAATGAGTTGAGCTGATTTCTGTATTATGTATGGATTTGCTTCTTTGAGCTATGCAATACTTCCATATATTGGAAGAAATAAACTATTGATAACAATTTCAAGGTTTTCTTTCTTTCTTTTGGCTGAGCTAAATGTATCTTGTTTTACTTTCAGGAAAATGGATGCTATTCATGCCTTTGCCAGGGAAGGAGAGGTGGATAATTTGCTCAAGTGTATTGAAGGCGGCATTTCAGTAAATCTGAGAGGTTTTTTTCTTTTCTTTGCAACCTTTTCCATTTGTTCAATGATATTGATTCCATTTTGGATTTCTTTGAAAGTGGATGTAGATGATCTCCACCCTTTGTTCTATGTTTGATGAGTATTCACTCTTTTATACTAATAAAAAAAAAAAAAAAAGTATTCACTCTTTTATCAAAATTTATGTTGCCTTCTAAAACAGTTTGGCTAAATTAATTGCAGATGGCGAGGGTCGGACCCCATTACACTGGGCTGTAGATCGTGGCCACCTTAACATCACTGAATTGCTTGTTAAAAGTAATGCTGATGTAGATGCAAAGGTAGTTTGAAATTCTAAATATACTTAACTGCTTAAGCTTAACCCCACGCGACCTTGTTATTTCTTTTCCTTGGGCCAAGACCATGGGATGCAAAGGTAGTGCATATAACAGTGATTGGCATTCTGAACTGCCTTCTGGTCTCCCTATACTGTTCATTTTTTAGAAGTATTAGGAGTTGGAGAACCTGCAAATTTGCAATAGTCCTCCCTGCGGCATTTCTCATGCCCCATCGGATCTTTTAACAGATTTCTTCCATTCAGTGATTTCTTTACTTTTTCAACTTCCATTTTATTTTTTTGCTAAAATGGTCTCCTTATTTCCCTATTGGAAGGACGATGATGGCCAAACCCCATTGCATTATGCTGTCACGTGTGAGAGAGAAGGCATTGTCAAATATCTTTTGGAGCAAAATGCAGAAACAAATTTAAAGGACAATGATGGCAACACCCCTGCTGATCTCTGTGAGGCAAACTGGCCTTGGATGAAATCTGCAGGGAAGCAGATTGACTGAGAGCTTATTAGTTTTGCTGCTATAAGGTCTTTTCCTTATTGTTGGCCAACTTCTAGTGGATGTATATGGTTATATATAACACTTTAAAAACTTAGTTATACTTGTCAGATGAATTAGCACTCAGATTAGTTTTACAGCCTCTCCCTCTCTTCTTTTTATTATGATTCCAGTCAGCTTTGACTGCAGGTCGTGTCCTCGGTGCAAATTGCGCTTTTTTTTATTTTTTTTCTTTTTTCTTTCAAATATTTTTTAAACATATTTAAATATTTATAAAAAAAAAAAAATCAATACACTAATAGTCATTTTTTTAACTATTAAGTAAAAAAAATTGAAAATTAAAATAAAATACATGAGCAATCAAATTGAGATGACAAATTTAGGTGACATAGTATAATTTTTTCTTTCTTTTTCTATTTTCCATGTGCTGATATTTAGTGCAAAAGATCTTTGGTAAGATCGGTTGAGATTAAAGAAAACGAGTCGGGTTTTGTGCTAACGGACTTCATACATAACAAGGGCAGCTTTTTGTATCGGATCTTGTATCTGTTCCCCTTGTTCGATCAAGCTTTTCGCCAATATTGCCTTCTGAGAGCCTGTGGTAAAGGTTGAACAACTTACATTTTAGACTCATCCAATTCCAACTAACTATAATTCACTGAATTATGATATTCTACAAGTAAATATTTACGATAAGAAATGAATCCTAATTTTAGGATGACTTATCATTTTAATCCAGTACATATAATGTCATCTTCGGAAGTTAGAGGAAATAATCTTAAGTACATCAATTGGTAGGCATAAGAGGATTGATTAATAATGTTGGATTCATAAAGACAAATTATTGGTTAATCCATTTAAATTAAGCAATCTACATGAATGATTTTTTTTTTTGATAAGAAACAAAATATTTCATTCATACGAGATGACAATTACAGACGTTTATCAAACCAAATGGTTTGAGAAAGAAAGTTTGGAATACAATCCCATCACATTTCAATACTATCAACTCTCCATGCATTTCTAGCTGACTAATGGGCTGCTCTATTCCCCTCTCTACAAATATGATTAAATGAACATGTTACAAAGCAAGTTTTGAGCCGTGAAACCTCTGCAAATAGCGCAACCATAACTGAATCGACCATGCTATTTTGCTGTAGAGATTCCACTAACATGAAACAATCACTCTCAACAATTATATCAGTTATACTCATGCTGGAGCAGAGTTGTAGCCCTCTAAAAACAACTAAAAGTTCAATAGTTTTTGGACTTTCAACGTCATTTTCAGCATTGCTAGCAGCCATGATCACTTTCCTGCAACATCACGAAGAAGCATCCCAATTCTTGTCTTATTAAGGTCTCCAAATAAAGCCCCATCTGTATTCAACTTCATCACATTTTCTAGTGGAGGTTTCCAACTGAAATGGTCTTTCATCTGAACCCGAGTCTTTACTTTAACTTCTTTAAAATTATTCATAAGACATAAAGCTTTACACTCAAAATCTATTGCTCAAATTCCTTTTTATTCCTCCTATACCATAACCCCCAGGCCAAACTAAAGAATAAGCTTAATCTGTCAACCTCTTCACCTTCAACAAGTTGCAATACTAGATCATTGCATGAACATTTCTATCCAAAGATGGAAAAAATTGATGCCATATCTCTCTCAACTGAACACAGCTAAAAATTGCATGATACAAATCTTCAACTGAATTCAAACAAAAACAACAGTTCCCCTCAGTTATAACATGCTTCTTCAATAGATTTTCCTTAGTAGGCAAAACTTCTTTACAAGCACGCCATGCGAAAACTTAAACTTTATTAAGAACATCCATCTTCCACAAAACCTTCCATAATTTATGCTGCCTCATCCTATTAGAGCCTTCAACAGAATCATAATTCTCATGTTGCATAATCAATTGGTGACAGCTTTTCACAGAAAACTGGCCACTTCTTTCACACTCCCATATCCACTTATTAGCCATAATTCTAGGAGAGATCACTTCTTTCAAAATATTTTATCCAATTCAACAATCGAGTAGAATCATCAATAATAGAGGCTACTAAGTCACTTTTGTACTAATCTGAGTAACCAATTTCTTGCTCCAATGACTAATAACCTGGGATCCATTTTTCAGTTCACAAATGGGTAGTTTGACCATCCCCAATCCTCCATCGACACCCTTCTCTTAACCATCTCTTAGCTTCCCATATCTCACTCCATGTATATGAAGGACATTTTCCTAACTTAGCTTCAAAGAAATATGTAGTAGAAAAATATCTTGAGTTTAACAACTTATACAGCAAGGAGTTCTTATCTTGTAAAAGCCTCCAACCTTGCTTAGCAAGGAGAGAAAAGTTGAAAGTGCGTAAGTCTTTAAACCCTATACCCCCTTTTGACTTACCCTCACACATACTATGCCAACTAACCCAATGAATCCTTTTTTCTTCACCTCTCTGCCAACACCAAAACCTTGACATTAGCTCTTCTAATTCAGAACATAAACCAGCAGGTAAAAGAAAGCAACTCATAGAATAAGTGGGTATCGATAAAGCTATAGCCTTCAAAAGCACCTTCTTACCCCCTCGAGATAATAACTTCTCCTTCCAACTTTGAAGTTTTTGCCAAACCTTCTGTTTAATGGACTGAAACGCCATTGTTTTTGAGTTACCAACAATTGGTGGTAAACCAAGATATTTCTCATATTGCTGCACCTCACTATTACTCCATAAAAGTTTAATTTCTTCTCTCAAATCCCTACCCACTTTACCACTAAAGACCATAGTTGTTTTTTCCTTGTTGATTTTTTGACCCGAAACACACTTATACAAGTTTAAGATAGATTGCACCCTTCTATTCTCTTCCACATTAGCTTTGCAAAATATAACGCTATCATCAGCAAAAAACAAATGATTAATGTTTGGAGCCCCTCTACAGATTTTATACTAGAAATTTCCTTTCTTAAGCCTGTCTCTCTTAACAATGCAATAAGACATTCTGCACCGAGAAGAAAAAGATAAAGAGACAAAGGGTCCCATTTTCTTAATCCCCTGGAAGGAATAACAAGCCCTTTTGACATTAACAAAAACTAAAAAAGTAACAGATTTCACGCAATACATAATCAAATCAATAAAACTCTGTTGGAAACTCATCACCTCCATTACAGTGGAATGAAAACTCCATTCAACATGATTGTAGGCCTTACTCATATCCAACTTAATAGACATATAACCTTTCTTGCCTTTTTTCTTATGCTTTAGAAAATGAACTAATTCATAAGCAATAAGAACATTATCAGTGATTAAACGACCCGGAACAAAAGCACTCTGACTTTCACTAATAACTGAAGGCAACACTATTTTTAGCCTATTAGAAATCACCTTTGCAATCAATTTATAGGCCACATTATACAAACTAATAGACCTATAATCAACAACAGTAGTAAGAGATTTCTTCTTAGGAAAAAGAGTAATATGAATGTGATTAAGAGATGGAGGGAACTCACCAGTATTAAGAGCCTTTAACACTACTCTTGTGATAGCATTGCCCACTACATGCCAATATTTTTGGTAAAACATTGGGGACATTCCATCCGGACCAGAAGCTTTGGAAGGATGCATTTGAGAAAAGCAGCCACCACCTATGTTTCTGTATAAATCTGACTGAGAGCAGCATTCATTGGACCAGTAACTTTTCTAGCAAATGACTCAAGAAAATCTGTTGAACCTCTTGGACTAGAAGTAGAAAAGAGCTCCTCAAAATGATGAAGAATAATCTGATCCTTCTGCTCCCCAAACTACCAGGCCCCTTGCTCATCTTTAACTTTAATCAAGCTGTTTTTTCTTCTTTGCTGAGAAGCCTTCATATGAAAATACCTTGAATTTTGATCACCCTCTTTAAGCCATAAGGCCTTAGATCTCTGTCGCTACATGACCTCATCCCTTTCTAACCATTTTTGTACCTCTTCTCGGGCCTCATTTTGATCATCGAAAAACTTTCCCACTGGATCAGCTTTACAAACCCTCTCCAATTCTACTCTTGCTTTATGTAAGTAACTGCTTTTGAACATTGCCAAAAGTAGTCTTATTCCAATTGGCCAAATGAGTGCCACAATCCTTTAGTAAATCCATAACAGTATGCATATCATCAAAGATCCTATCCCCTCTCCATACAGATTTAATAATGTCTTCACATGCCTGCTCCCCTACCCACATATATTCAAATTTAAACCTCCTATTTGGTCTAATATACTCCCCTTTCTCCCTCAACATATAGCCAAAGAGGAACATGATCAGAGTATGCCGCCAAACCATGGATTACATAGGCATTTGGAAACTTGCTCCTCCATTGAGAATTAGCCATTACTCTATCGAGTCTCTCACTAATACAATGAGAGCCCTCCCTCCTATTACATCAAATAAACTTATGGCCCCTATACCCCAAATCTTGAAGAGAACATTTATCAACTACGTCCCTGAAAGCTTCAATCTGCCATGCTGGTCTAACCCTACCTCCCCACTTCTCGTGAGAGTACAAAATTTCATGAAAGTCCCCTAAAACCACCCATGCATCGCCATTTTGTGTACAAAGGTTGCTTAAAAAATTTCAAGTTTTAAACCTTTGACTTGTTTCTGGATGGCCATAAATACTAGTTAAAAACCAACTACCCATTACATAACCCTCATCAATAATAGCATTCACATGATAATGAGAATAATTAAGAATCGACAAATTTACATCCCTACCCCAAAGCAGTGCTATACCCCCTTTTGGCCCATAACAATCAACAGCCAAACAATAGGAAAACCCTAACTTAAACTTACATACCTCAAATTGACAAGATTTCAATCTAGCTTCCTGCAAGAGCAAGACATCTGGAGCTTCCCTCTTCACCAAATTGCAGAGGGTTTGAATACCTTGTGGGTTCCCAAGCCCATGAGCATTCTAGCTTAAAATTTTCATGGAGTCTGGTGGGGCTGCTCAATAGCCATTGTCGATCCTTCTTGTTGAATGGAAACCTCAATAAGCACACACTCACCATCAATATTGATCCTCTTCGAAGGCCTTCCATGGAAGCTAGCCACCCGCAATTTCTCCTTTCATTTTCGAGAAATTAGAGGCTATTGAGAAGGTCTAGAAATATCTCCCTTATAGTCGTAACTGTCATTTCCACTTCTTACTAAGCAAACCATGGGCCCCGTCACTTTTACTTTGACCTAGTCTAGCAAATGCAGGCCTGAAACCATCCTCCTCATTAGTGTTACCTGGCCCGTTAGAATCATAAAGCCCAGAGAGGTTTTGTTCTTGAAATGACATTGTTTCCCCCTTTGTAATTCTCACCAAAATGCCACCATCTTCTTCTCTTTTGTTAACCGTTGTAACTGTTCCTGAAGCATCGGCCCCACCAACATTCCGTTGTTGGTTTTTTTCCATTTCCCCTCCCTCAGAACTTGCCAATTTCCCTGCATCCATCAATTCCATTTCTTCCAGGACTAGTGAAATATCAGGACCATAACTGATTGAACCAACACAGCCTGAATTGTTGGAGGATGACCCTGAACCTTCGATGATTGAGTCGTAAAAGCTGAATACGCCATCGTAGATGGAGGACCTGGTTTTTGAATTTCTTTCTTTGCGATCCCATGGTTTACCATATGTGAACCAATCTCCATAGCTAGATGCTCGTAAGCAAGGTCCATACAGGAATACAACTTCCTTTTCTAGTAGAGCATCACTCTGTCGCAAGCCACAATTCTTATCCCTATGTCCCAAACAACCACACAAATAGCAAAAATTGAGTAATCTCTCATAAGAGAATCTAACCCAACAAACATCCCCATCTCCCATTGAAAATTTTGTGCCTCGTAACAGAGGTTTTGTAATATCCACAATGACCCTTACCCGCAGTGTGGCGCCCTCGACCCCCACGTGTTATTTGTGGGGTTTGTGACACCAGGATGTTGACCACACGGATCACGCACCCGAACGACCAATGCTTAGAGTGTGTACAATATGCAACAAGTGTACAAAATAATATTCGCAGAGGAGAAATGAAAAGGTCTTTCTTTATTAAGTACCAGAATTTGTTCAAAAACAGTAAAATAACTTTACAAGGATTATACAATCATCCGACAGATAAATTAAAGACAGGAAATAACATAAGGGAAACAAATCTCATAACGCTGAACAATATCTCAACAACTTAGACCTCCGGCAGAGCTAATCCCTCAGGTTCATACTCGGGTTCTGCGTCAGACTCTACAGCACCATAAGACGGAACTGTACGGTAAAACACCACAATAAGATTATGACATCTCAGCAAGTAATTAATCAAAACAACATCCAGGAGATTTAAAACATATTAATATATTCACGCGTCCCATACGAAAAAATATTGCAGAAAACGAAACCACATTCTTTTTCCCAAAAATACTCTTTTAATACTCACGCCTAAAATCTCAATTTTGGCCCAATCATAATTATTACAAAATTATGTAGGCACCACGGTCTCCCTTATGGACTGTTCGCACACCCTGGCTCTCATTGTCACATCACGGGTAACGTCCGTGCATGAGACTTCGTAATGAGCGATGTCCAGTTCCGCGCCCAGTGCGTACATGGCCAAGCATCCTCTAACCTGGCTAGCCAAAAAGTCACGGAATCGGTACGAGAGCGTTACCGTCTCATCCATTCCCGTCGTCGTCCTGCGACAACCCAGGGGACGTCACGTCAGTCTGTTACGCTCCCGAGTGACCAGAGGAGCTCCACCGAGATAATGCCTCATCTCAGCTTGGGGTCATGATACACACGCACCCACATATTCAGTCACAACTCCAAACAGACAACGTGACATCACAGCACAAAACGATAATTATGCATTACAACAATTTATTGGAATACATTTAAATATCTCATTTACAATTTCACAATAATTACCAAAATACAGTTTATAACTACACGCTTAATCCCGTCCTTCAATCTGACTCAAGGCTCAATTCCAACAACTCCAATTAACAATTACATCCCAACACTTCAACGGCCCATGGCCCAATTTCCAATCAAACCAATAGATCAAATAAATAACAGTTATAATGTCAAATTAAATCACTCGAGTCGCGATGGAAATTACATACACACGAAGATGGGAAATAAATCTGGAAGATCAAGCGAAATGGGTGTTGCTCAAGGTGGCGGCACAACGGCGGCGCACGGCGGAGCAATGCCAAAAAGGCTCTCAACTCACGGATTTGGGTAAAATTATAAGTTAAACTACACGGGTGACTCACGGGGATGGTCCAACAACCAAGGAAAAATCACTACAAACACAACACAATCTCTCGGATTCACCAACAAAAATATAGAACAAATCTCAAAATACCAAGAGATACGAAATGCTTAAGCGAGAGAGAGAAGATGAGGATTTCCGAAGATTTATTTGAGGAAAACCGTGGACTATAAATAGACAAAAAATGGCGGTTTGAGGAGCTGTGTGTCGCACGGTAGAAAAAGGGAATAACTGCAGCACAAGCCGTAGAGAGAAGAAGGCTAAGGTGTGGACGTGTGGCACGGTAGCTGACAGCGCACCACGGAATCCATTGCCGCACGACACCGAGTAGCCCAAGCAAGAAGGAGGTGGTGGCAGCGGGTGAAAATGCGTGACTAAAGGGCCGCATGGCGTGGGCAGCAGCTGGACAGCGAGTACTTGGAACCGCAACCGAGTGACACGGAGCTGCCATAGAAAGGTGGAGGTGGCTCACGGCAATTGCTGGAACAAGAAGGGAGAAGAAGGAAATAGAAGAAACCAGAAGAAGAAGAAGGAAGAAGAAGTCGTGCGGCGCCAAAGTGGAAGTGATGAAGCCCTAGTTTTCTTTGACCAAAACGGCGCCGTTTGAGTAAAATGAGGGGCTGGGTTGAGAGGCTACACGGGCTGGGCTCAAGATGCACGGGTTGGTCCAAACACTAAACGGGCTGGGTAAAATTACCTATGGATTAGGTTCAAAACATGGGCTGGGTTCATTTCAAATCACAAGGCTGGGCTTTAATAAAACACACACACACACACACACAGCCCCACTAAAATAAATTACCACAACTATACACAAGCCCAACCAACAATTAAAAATAAAATAATAACATAAATAAAATATTACAAATAAAATAAAATAACAAATAACATAATTAAATAAATACTAGGGAATTAAAACACATGAAAATTAGGAATCTCACACGCAGGACCTCCCCCTAGGCCACCTCCCCTTTCTCGACATCCACCTACTCAACCCTTCCAATCTTCTTACCAATCCTATCTCCCACATAATCATTCCGAGCACACAATGGAAAATCATGAAGATGCACCCAAAAAGTAGCCGTAGTGATCTTGATATTTTGAACTTCTTGACGACCATCTACTTCTTGAATAAGCACCAGGTGTTTATCAAAAGACCACATACCATCCCTAACCACACAGTCCTTATCGCATTGATCTTCAAAATCTGATAGGATTAACGTCGAACTGAGATCCTAAAGTCGCACCCTTTTTGCAAGCCGCCAGGCCCTCTTCATTGTCTTCATAAAAGCATCATGATTATAATGCTTGTCAGTCAACAATAACATAATCAAACCATTTCCCCCACATAAGGAAATGTCTTCTAGACGCGCATCCTCCACAATAGCTTCATCCTCCTCTTACTCAATCAAAGATAATCTCTTATACAACACATCCAAGTTCTCCTCTATACTGTTGAAACACTAGAGACTACCCAAACTAGGGAACACAGAACAAAGAAACCCACTCTGCACTAAGCAGTAGCAAAAACCTCCACTTGAACCAGAGATGAAGAGAGAGGATACAAACTATAAAATTATATAATCTACATGAATGATTGTCTTTAATAGAATATATCATTTCTTGCTTGAATCCTGCAAAGGTTTTGTAGATATTGATATTCAAACATCAGATGAATATATAAAACTTAAACTTGTCGAAGTAGTTGATCAATGTATTGTTGTATGGATGGTACCATCTAAAGTATTTTTGAGTCATTGGAATGGGATAATGTGGAAAATAACTATTATCCAAATTGCAGTTGGTCATGCATTGATAGGTGATATATTTCATCGCCATTTCTTATTAACGTCCAATTTCTATTGCCGCAAAGTGGAAGCAAATGATAGGTCTCATAAATTTTCTTGTGGCGAAATGGAATTCTAGACGCAAACGATTCAACCATTTACGACTATGTATGTTGCCACAAATACTCCATCCAATGGTAGACAAAAAGGCATTTATGGCGATACTTGGCGTCACAATTATATCATTATTTTGCCATAAAAATTCAATATTTTGCGGTGCAATTGTTGCTGTCACAATTGGATTTTGTTGACGTACAGATGTTCCATTACTGTACAGGAATGAAATAAGCAATTTTAGTTGGTAAAACTAGCACAATTGATTTTATAGGTACACAGATCCCACTAAACAAATTTGGTAAACCTAGAGTATGGGAATATGGGGCTGTGTACACAGATCACATATAAAAACTATAAGCATCCCAGGTCATCAAAATCCCAGCTTTCAAGTTCCATTTGTCTGCAGCCTCAACTGGTGTATTAAGAAAAAACTATAAGCATTGTTTTTATAACCTTCACAATTTTGACATAAATCTAGCCATACATATCACAAATTGGCTTACAAATATCTTCACTCTGAACAGCACAAATTTACTCATTTATATAAACACATTAGAAGCAAAATAGTGAGGTTGTGGTATTTAGTTACCTCAAATCCACAGTTTCAAATTTATGAGGAGAACTTGTGTTACACCAGAAGAAAGCTTAGAGTTATGTCCTGCGGGAAATCAGTCCCTTTCGAGTGCTCTAAACACAAAAGCATAGAGACTGCCCATGGCAATCCAAAAAAAACCAATGTTGGCTATAGTCCTCCCATCACCATCAAATGAAGTCAACATTAGACATGCCACACCACAAAAATTGTGAAGTAATACAACACTTTTTCAAAAGTCCCAACTGCAGCCATGAGAATACCTAGCCAATGCTTTTGAAACCCACATGTAGTTGGCTACTCTTACTTCCAAAAATGGCCTCCCATCTTGATCCTGCAAAATTCACAAAAAATCGAAAAACCTTCATTTCAAATAATTATGCCCCTGAGTTTCCAAGGGAGACTTTCCTTGGGATTGCTGCTGTGAAACGGAGTATGTCATGAATTTGTCAAACTACGCTGTTTCACTAAAAGGTCCCAAATATTTGATCGTAATTCTTCATACTGGTCCTTGTAAAACCGGTCCTTGTATTGTCAGCCCATATTGCTTTCTTCCCGATGCATTAGGAATCACCATTTCACCCAATTCTCTCGCATATCCCGATTTATGCCCAAGAACCTCCCTAAAGACTTCTGTTGCTGACTCCTTCATCCGATTCTCTGGTTCCATTTCATTTAACTTATCCACCATTTTATTCTTCAACAATAATAGACTTAGGTTATGGAAAATAAATATCATAATGGATAGCAAAAGTAATCATGAATGCAATGATGCAACCTTATTAGAATGACAGGCCAACTTGCATTACTTACAATACTCACATAAAGATCTTCCATCATGTTGGTAAGAAATCCATTTTTTTTTCCTTGACTAGCGTGACTCTTTAAAGAAGTCAACAAGGTTTCTTATACTATCACGTTGCATGAATAACAAATCAATGTGCATCTACTGAGCTTTTGTAATTACTTTAAGCTGCCATGAATTAAAATTACATCCAAAAACCAACCAATAAACAATTGTTACCTTTTCTTCCAGTAGCCGAACAAAGGACTTCCTTCCAACTGTGTGATTTGTTCGCTGTTTCTTCCTATTAGCCTTGTTTTGGACAGACAACATCTGTGGAGAAACCGTTGATTCCCCCCACAGCAACCGATAAGCATCGGACCAACACATGAAATATTCAGCAAAAAATGATGGATAGATGGATGATAGATTTCAATGGTGTCATGCACAGCCTTTTCCCCTTAATTCCAACTAAAATTTCTCTCAATTTCACTCAAAATAGATAATATATGTTTGAGGCGACGGAGTCTATATTTGGGAGCTCTCAATCACAAGAAAAGAAGGGAAAAAAAGAATCCATGCACTTTCTAAATGCAAAATCACAATCAAGAAACATACACAACCTTTTAATTGCAGGATCTCCCTATACATATAACCATCTCAAACTTGAACAGCAGAAATGAAAGAAGCAGAGAGGCTCATGTTGTAACACCCCGTTCCCGTAGGTCCGGAGAGTTAACTCATGTCAACAAAAATTGTCTCCAATAACACTTTTAAAATAAATCAGAGTCTCCATAACATAATAACCTATTGTTCAACACATCCATGTTCCTACATAAGGACACAACAAAAGTACCTCGATAATATACATTAACATTTTCATCAATGCTTAGAAATATCCATGACTGAAAATATTAAAGCAACATAAAATATCAACACTACCAAACAGACTCTCAAAAAAAAAATCCTTGTACCCCCAGGCACTTAATCTTCTATGATCAACCAAAACTTGCCAGCACTCCCTATCCCTGACTTTCAGCTGATGTATCAAAATTATCTGAAAATATTATGGAGAGAGGGGTGAGTTATCAACAACTCAGTATGTAGAGAACATATATTAGTATGCAAACATGAACATTTACAAAGTTTAGAATGCAGAACAAAATATTTTTATTTTCAGAATGTAGAATCAGAACATGTTATCGAAAATATCAGCGCGAAAGTTCATAAATATCCATAATCAAAATCCCTTTGGCACAGCATAACTGAAACATCATATCAGAACAGAATTCCATGTTTAACCCCCGTGGTAAGGTTGTGCAAATCCCGACGGCCAACCGAGCAGAAACAAAATGTGAATCTTCCCCTTATTATTCTCGGAGCCCCGAGTGTGCACATAAGAAAGACCACACATAAAACTACTTTGTTTCCAAAGTGGGTGCACCAGAAACAGAAAATTTGGTACCAACCCAAAACAGAGGCCACAGTTTTACACCCGTGGTAAGGTCAGAACATAAACAGAATGGCATGCCAGATGTTTCAGAAATCACATCATATCATATCAGAGTACATAACATTTTCAAAACAGAATAGAACCAAATCACAAAATATAATTTACGCACAAAATTTTATATTCGCTCTCTTTTGTACAGTTCAGAAACAAAATGTCAAAATAGCTCATGTCTACAGCAGTCATGACCGAAAATATTTTCTTCTTATATAGAATTTCATGAATAATGCAGAACAAATAACTGAGGTTGTTTCCAAAATTTCTTTTCATAACAAAATATGCATATTTTCCAAAATCAACCTCATATCATTTTATTTTATGCAAAATGTAGCATATGAATCCCGTTTACCTGACTTTCTTAGCTTTATAGAATTTTTCCACTGCAGTTCTGAACAGATACTAACCGTCACCTATAAAATAGTCACGTAACTTCCATAAATTCCTAATCCACGTATTTCGATATTTAAGCCTAAGATGCTAAAATAACTCATTTTAATTTCTCAAAAACCTAAATTCACGAAATCACAAGATATTAACACTTCCCAAATTCCAACAAAATCTCTGACTAAAGTATTAAACTCTAACTTATTTAATAAACTAGAACATAATAAAATTACAAAATTATCATTTACTTTTGAAAGAAAACTTTACTTCAAATAAAATTAACTTACCAAAATAATTTATGTAAACATGGAAAACTTCGTATTTATAAATACATATTAAAACTTTAAAACACAAGAATGCAATTTGTAACTCAAATGTACTAATGTAATTTTATTTATTTAGTAGACAAACTATGCAATAGCTTCTGTAGTACTTATGATTTGAAAACATGATCAAAGGGCATAACGGTAATAACCCCATTGCTATTAGGTTACAGAATTACCCAAATAAATATATAACTCTATAAGTCAACAAATATGAAAAACAAATGAATTGAAGTGCAGCGGCATGGACTTACAACTAAAACCGAGATATGCGTGGAGGGGCAAGGCGCGACGGGCTGGGCGAGTGGAAGGTGGCTGTCCCGACGGCAGTACACTGAGAGAAAGTTGAGAGAATGGAGAGAGAGTAATCACGGCATGAGGAAGAAGTTAATACCGAGAGAGAGAGAGAGAGAGACGGAGGGGTGGCAGTGACTTACAGAGGCGGGAGTCTTTCGGCAGCGACACGGAGGAGTAATGATAGCAGCTGGGCAACATGGGTGGCACTCGGAGGGTCACGGAGGCTGAGAGGGCGTCGGTCTGTGGTATTCCAACAGGGACGGTACTCTGTTTTCGGGAGCTAAAACAGAGGATAAACGGCTGGGTTTTCCGAGAGATGGGGGAGGGGTGGTGGCGTCGGTGGCTTCTGCCGTGTGAGAGAAATCTCGTCCAGTTGCTCGGAGCTGATGGACAGAGGGCTATGGTGGTTGGCTTACGGAGGTCATGCTAGCGAAGAAAAGATGAACATGCATGAGGTTGGTGATGCTACGGTGCAGAGGATGGTGTTCGGTGCAATTTGTTTTGCTTGGCCTCGGGTGCTAGCTGGTTAACAACATGAAGAAATTGTTTCACCGATAAAATCTAGTGGTGGCAACACTATAGGAAAGAACACCAACGTCTAACGCATACGTGTTGTCTAAGAATTGTGACAGTTGCCGAAAAAGTGAAGGATAGAGATGTGCATGGAGTGGTGAACGTGGACTGCTGCAGTTTAAAGGGAAATAAAAAAAAAAAAAAACCAGGCGGTGGGAATTTGCTTGTTTCCGAACACGTAGGGACGTGCATGGCAATTAGCATGCACGGAGTATTGAGGTGGCCTCATGTTCAAACATAAACCTCTCATCAAACAATATCTTTCAATCATTGAGCCTAAAAAACCAAATCATACATAAGCTCAAAAATATTTAATAGACTTGGCTGGACCCTGATATTACACATGTCCTCTCACCACCTCTGCTGGATACTGGACAGCAGTTATGTCATTGGGTTGCAAGCAGCCTCCACCTCTCTCTCTCTCTCTCTCTTCAACTGCCAGAACTAATGACAATATATGTGTGTGTGTGTGTCATTTGTGTTGTTTTCCTTTTCCCTATGTGGGTGGCTTCCTAGTTTTGAGCATGCTAAAACTCACGGCTCATTCATCCTTTTAGCCGCTCACTCTTAACTGTCAATAACCGTTTTTTCCCACCCACCTGATTCATTTTGACACCTTAGAAAACAAGAGAGAGAGAGAGAGACCAAGCAGCCTAAATCCTCCTATGCCCATTCCTCTTCCTTGGGCACCGCTCTTTGTCTCTAATGGCGAAGGCGGTGTTTCGCACCCTCGTAGCTATTGCCTTCATCGTCCTGATCATCATGGTCTTCTCCCCTCCTCACAACACGGTCGAGACCGCCGTGGCCTACATCGTCGTCTTGGGCACAACTTTCCTTTTTCTACTTTCGATCCTCTAGTTGCTAAAATTGAGAGGTCGGCCGAAAAAAATGAACTGGGTGGCCCCGTTAATCCACTGAATCTCGAAGATGTTTCCCTCACCGACGAGGTTGCAGAAGCACGCGAATATTTTAGTGAAGGAAAATTGAACGTAACATTGAGGTTGATGGTCTTGTTTCCTTTCTTAGACACGGAACCAAATGATGGGGTCGTTAGTTTCAAGGAGCTAGAGGATTGGATTGCACAACAAGCGCATGACAGAATGAATTATAGAACAGAGAGAGAGTTGGCATTGCGTGACAAAGATGGTGATGGAGCCATATCTTTCATGGAGTATCTACCTCATTTTTCCAATGAAGATATAGGTAGTTAATGATTTTTATGTACTTATTTTTAAGCAAGCTCCATTTGGTTTCCCAAAAGATGACCGATGATAACATAAGTCTAGGAATTTACGGCATGTTGGAATAAATGTTGAGCTGTTAGGAAATGGTGGATTCAATTTATTTAAAGAATGGTATTGGATATGGTTTGACATGGAAGTGTGTGAAATAGAGAAAAATGGCATGGAGCATGGTGAAGCTGGATGGTGGAAGGTGCAACTTGAGAATGCAGATGCTGATCAAAATGGATCTCTTAGCTTTGATGAATTTAAAGAGTAAAATTTCTATGTCCTTTACTCTCTTTGTTTGTTCATCTTATCCATGGAAATCGATCATTAAAACCACTACTTTCATGCAGTTTTCTGCATCCGGAAGACAGTCGCAACGAAAAAGTTCAAAACTGGATTTTGAGAGAAAAGATCAAGTAAGTTGTTAATTTCTTTATCAGTGTTTACATCATATATACTGACTCAACAAACCAATAATAAATAATTTTGGAAATCTTGCTTTATCTCAAGAATTTAATATTAGCTTGGTGCCTTAACATGATGATTTTCTTGATAGGCTGATGGACCAGGATGGTGATGGGAAACTCAATTTTGCAGAATTCCTTGATCAAGCATATGATATTCTCAAGAATTATGTTTACTTTGAAACTGCGGGGGCTTATGTACCCACAGCCGAAGAGAACTTTGCAATGCTTGATGTGAACAATGACAAGTATGCATGCCTTCATGAACTCAAGACAAGTTCTTTAAATATAGAAACATGGAGTTTTCTAAATATTGCACACCTTTCTTGATAGAACAACCAAAACAGGATCTTTGGAAGTGCTCTGCACCGCCCAATGATACCTCTCACTTCCAAAATAAGTAAAAAGCTCAAACGGTGTTGCTTTATTACAATTAGAACAAAACAACATCCCACAATCTCAATATTATGTATAGATAGAAAATCATGAGAGAAATTTCTATGTTCTGAATTGTTTGAAATAACATCTTTTATATAGACAACCAAGGGATACAAATCACGGTGAAAGTGGTTATAAGTCCAAGAGATACCACTTTTGGAGATTTTAGTTACTAAACCATGCAGGAGATATTACTCCTGATAGTGGGTTGTACCAATATGTAACAGTAATTTTTCAATTGCTAAACTACTTTTAATTTCTTTCACACTATTGGATCATATTTTTAGTGTCTTATGGTATTGTTGGGAGGCTATTTGTTATATATATTTAGGTTAGTTGCTAATTTCAGATCAACAACACATTTTCCAGATTCTTGGCAGAGGAAGAATTGAAACCCATACTCCATTACCTTCACCCAGGAGAACTGTCATATGTAAAATATTACAGTAGTCATCTAATTCGGCAGGTCAGTTGCTATGCTATAATTTTCTATCTTTGCATTACCAAGTGTAAGAATATGTAATTGATAAAATCTCATTGCATATTTTGATCTCATAAGTAAAAGCCAGGATATCTACTAATTACTTGGTTATCAATCTATATTAGTAAACAAAATGGGGCAAATGAATGTTCCAAAATGGAAAAAAAAAAAGACTTGAAAAAATGATTTTATGATCTGTGAAATTACCACTTGTTCCAAAAATTTAAGCTGATTGGAAGATGTAGATTTAATTATTTGTATTATATTCTTAATACTCCCCTTCACGTGTGGGTTAGAATTTTCCTCAATGAGTGAGTCCAATACATAAAATATTTAATTAAATGAGGTAGAGTGTAGAGTTAGGGTTCTAACTCATGACCTCTGTTCTAGAGTTTATCATGTGAAATTACCACTTGTCCCAAAAGTTTAAACTGATAGAAAAATATAGATTTAATTGTTTGTATTATATTCTTAACATGAATAGTATGAACATTTGGTTTTCTAACTTGTGTCTTCATCAGGCTGATGATAACAAAGATGGGAATTTATCAATTGATGAGATGCTCAATCACGACCATATTTTCTATAACGCAGTCTACAACGAAAACAATGAAGATCTTGATGAAGATTACCATGATGAGCTTTGAAGAGTGATCTCCAGAATATTTGTAACACCCAGATCCAGCACCAAGTCAAGGGAAATATAAAATTTTCTTTTAGGGTTATTATGTACTTGAGATTTAACAAGTAATTTTGGAATAGGCTACGAACTTCAAAATTTATTTTGATGGAATATGGATTTTTGGGCAGAAATTTCGTCTAACGGGTCGATATTTCAGAAACCTCATTTGAGATTGATTGGAAAATTTATTATAAGCCCACGAGCTAAAATTTTTGATTAGTTGGGATTTCTCATTAGGCCCGTGAGTAAAAATAAAAGTTTATTTAAGACCCAAGGTTCAGTAAATTAATATTGAGATGGTATTAATGGGCTATTATTTTAGAAATAATTGAAATTTTTAAAATTTTGGCCTATATCCAAAAGCCAGTTAGGCCCAATTAATGCCCATTTCTCTAAAATTCTATGCCATACATGTCTCCTACTTCCACTAGGATTACTATTTTAGAGTTCTCTTCCCATTAAGATTCCTAACCCATACCAACTGCTATACCCACGTAGCATGCATGCCATTTTTCTTTCACTGCCCTAGGATACTGCATATATATACATAACTTATATGTAGTTGCACAAGCGGTTCCACCATGAAGCTCCCTTATGCGAAGTCCAGCAGCCTCCATGAAGACCCATGCAATTGCACAGTGAAACCATCAGCCCAAAGTAAACCGCAACTCTTGTACTTGACGACGTTGCACCAGAGAAGTCAACGAGCTGCCTTTCCACACCACTGCAACTAGGCCACCATCCCTACAATACCAAAGCCAAGCCGTGCCCAACCATTTTCACTCAACACCAAACGGAAACCACCGCATCACATGCCCCTCCATACTAAACCAAGTCATGGCCACCGTAAAGCACCAGATTGGATCATGCAAATCACTTCGAGTCCTCTATTCAGCCATTGCCCACGTCCAACATAGGCCTAGTTCGCTGGTCTCCTTCATTGTAAACAACCACCCATCGAATGCTCAACCCCAAGTTCGACCACCCACGCACGTCCCCAAATAGCCATGTTTTGCACCATCTCAGACGCAGCAACCACGACAAAAGCCACCCATAAACAGTCACATGACTCTGATCCACTGCCAAGCCACAAACCTCAAGATCTCCTGTTTTAATTATGTTAAAGACCCAACCATTGATCCAAAATTCCTAGGACTATTGGTACTAATTCGGTTAAGCTTTTAACCCTCAGGATCATAAGATTCCACCACGCTTCCAAATCCGACATCCACGGCGGCCCACTCTATCGACATTATCCTGGTGGTAGCTCTTTCCTTTTTGGCGGCTTCACTGAAGAAACACAAAAATCCTCATGCATTGGGTATCTCCTTCTTGATATGAGGAATGAAGAATTTGACTTAAAAAAATTAGAAGAAAAGAAGGAATTAGTTGCAGATTCAACTGAAGAAACACAAAAATCCTCAATGCATGAGGAAAATGGAGCGAAGGATGGAGATGAAATTGTGAAGAAAGGAAAAGAAATGGTGGTCGAAGTGGAGGAGATAATGGCAGTGCCCACAATATCAGTCCCTAAAGAAATTCCTCTATCCTTTGTTATAAAGAATTCTTTTGACAACCCCATCGTATTTTCTCAACCCTCAAATTTCTTTATCTATATTTCGTGTCTCTCCTCCATTAACATGCCATTAGATATCAATCTCATAAAGACGAAGCACTTGATCACCAAGATGCACCCTATCAACAGAGTAGACGACTCTAAGAGGCTGATTGATCATCGATGCAAGGATATTTTTCTACGCCTCGTATAGCATACCCCATGGGAGACCCAAGCCCTCGAGTGGCCTCCTCTCACCGTTGAGTATTTTTTGAACCGAAAGGAGTCCCTTGGCCAGGCATATTCAGTCCAGAAGATGAATTTTGGCATTCGCATATTCCCACATCTTAAGCCCACTTTCAATTGAGCCTTCCCAGCCAAGGTTTGGGAAGTGGAGTTTGTGGAGCAAGACTTAGATCCAACAGGGAGGCACCAGGGCGAGTATGGTCTTCAACTGGAAAAGATGAACGTGTACTACAAAATCACCAGGAACAACTGGGCTAAAGGGCCTTACACCGAAGGCGTAGATCTCATCCATTTTGTGCTCGATATGGTCCATAAAGAGATTGAGGACTGCGATTACTTGAAAGGATTTCAAATTTGCCCTTCTCTAGGAGGAGGCACTGAATCTGGTGTGATGGTCTGGATCTTCGCATGCCACTAGTACTGAATCGAGCTCATCTTGAAGAGGCTTAAGAAGAGCTATGAGGTGCTTTTTATGGTTGATGCAATTGATGAGTATGTCGTTGGGCAGCTGAAGGAATACGGTGGTAAGATTTATGAAATTCGTCTTGGGAGAACAAGAATCGAGCTGTCATTTGAAATAAGAGGGTATGACTATAGTCACTTGAATGTTTTTTTTTTTTTTGATCGGGCGGGGAGGGAAAGAATAGGGCTCAAGCTATTTGACCAAATGCCTAAAGAGATTTTCTTATCATTGGTTGATATCCTTGGAAGTAGTAAGCAGATTGCTATATTATGGGATTTTCTTATAGAAAGGAGAGAGGCTCATTGTTGTGAGATTAATCCAAAAATTTTCTGGGTTGTTTTTAAGGTTTATAGTAAAGTTAATCTTCCAAAAGATGCGATGCAAACAAAAATAGTTACCATTGACTGGCCATACCTCATCTACATTTACCATGTAGTTAAAGAAATAGCATTGAAGCTTGATACAAGAGGTCTTGAATCATCTTCTACATTTTTCAAAGCTGGGAACGAGCTTTCCACATTCCTATTGTTTGAGATCCTAGGCACGGTCAACTTTGATGGATTCCAAAAGAAGGCTACGCTTGCTTTTAATTTTAAGGAAAGGATTATGGTAGCTGTAGATTCTTGAGCCAGCATAGGTGGATACATTTCATCTCAATCTAAAATGAGATGCAGAGGCTAAAATGAGTAGTTGAAGTGTACTGCTGAAGATGAGATGGTGTCGTGCAAGATTGAAGGAATACGGCGTATTGGCAGGCTAGAGGACAACATCGTGCATATCTCAAACGGCAAAGTCTAGTTGTGTTTTTAAGTACCTATGTCTTAAACACAGTGTTTTAGCACTTGCATCTCTATTATATCTGTAGGGTCAGTTTAGTAATATGCTTGTTAGTTTGTTAGTGTCAGAAAGGGGAATATGTACTGGGGTGGGGGTGGGGGAAGACGTAGATCATTCTGGAAATTATTACAAATGTATTGAGTGTTTGGGAGGATTTGGATTTTGCCTCGAACAACCCAGTAACTATCAATTTCAATTACAGTTTGAATTCCTTTCATCATCTTCCTGTTAATTCATCATTCTCCATTCATCCATCGCCATCCATACAATCCGCAGGGCCATCCATACAATCCGCAGCAAGGTGTTTAACAAACTAACCAAAAGCAGAGCAAGTTTCTCTTTCATTCCTCCACTATGCACTGTTGTAGCACCACCATCGAAGGGTCCCATGTTGCTAAGTGTTTCATAGAGACACACATATGAACCAAAATAGTAACCGACACGTCCTCTCCCTTTTGCTCGGTGACTCTCTCTATATATCTCTTGGCCAAGCTCTCTCTCTCTTTCTCTTTATGTAAGTTAAATCATGTTCTCTCCCTCCTTGGTACTGTATACATACATATATATATATATTTTACAAGTTGTATTTGTAATTTTAATGGGTTATGGGTTTGATTTATTTAGTGTCATGAGTACGGGTTGCACCTAAGAAGCACCATGCATATTTCTGGTTTGCACCTAGGTTCCGAGTTAAGGAATTTCAGGCGGTGTCAAAGGCAGATTCATAAAAAGAAAAAGAAAAATAGCGTGTAAAGATTGATAGCAACCGATGGATTAGCGTGATTTTGCTTTAGGAATTAATCGTTAAATTATTTAGAGAATGTTGTATGAGAATCAAAGTATTAAGGAAATATAGGTTTTTATATATCAGGTTTTAATTATGAAGTATGTGCTTAATTAAGAATTTACGCAAATTATGTTACTATTTTATAGGTGATGATTGATATCTCCATGGCACTGTTGTGAGAAAAATCAGAGAAGTTAAAAAAAAAAGTTTAGGTAAGCAGAGTTTCTATACTATATTTTTTATAAAAGAAATGGATTAAGGTTGATTTTGAAAAAATATGCATGTTTTGTTATGAAAAGAAATTTGATACAATTTCAATTATTTGTTCTGCATTACTCATAAATATGTATAAAAGAGAATCGTATTTATGTCATGACTGGTGTAGATATGAGCTATATTTTTGACATTTTGTTTCTAAATTGTGCAGAATGAGCGAATATGAAATTTGAAAATGTATGCATAGTTATGTGAAGATGTTCTGAATCCGTTTTGATTATGTGAAAATGATATGGTTCTGTTCGGTACTTTGTTTTGATATGATGTGGCATCTGAAAACTTTTGGCATAACATTCTGATTCTGTATCTGGCATTGTTTCTGCTCTGTTTTGCTCTGACCTTACCATGGGTGTAAAAATGTGGCCTCTGTTTGGGTTGGTACTAACTTCTCTGTCTCAGAGTGCACCCACTTTGAAAACAAAGTAGTTTTCTGTATGATATTTCCTGTGTGCATATTTGGGACTCCAAGAATAATAAGGATAAGATGCACTTCTGTCTCTGCTCGGTTTGGCCACCGGGGATAGCACAACCCTACCACGGTGGTTAAACATGGTCTCTGTTTTGATATGATGCTCTTATACGATTTGACATGAGATGATATGATGTTGATGTTTAGTTATGTTATGCCAAAGAACTTTTGAATATGAATATTTCTGAACTGTCACTCTAATATTTTGAGAACATGTTTTGGTTTTGCATTCTGAAAATAAAATATTTTGTTTTGCATTCTGAATTCTATAAAAAGGCTCATGTTTACATACGAGTATTCTCTACTTACTGAGTTGTTTAAAAATAGGGAGTATGGGTAAGGCTATGTGAGTATAGTAGATTAAGTACAAATATGGTACTTTGCTTGTTGGAGAATTTTATTCATTAGTTTTGTTTTACTCTGTCAACTTAATATTTTGGAAGGTTGATATTTATTTTGAGACTTGGTGGCGTTCTTAGTTAATTATTTTAGAAGTAGTTGGTTTAAAACAATGAGATTTATGTGTAATTGAGAAATTAGAGTTTAAATATGTACTGTGAGATACGGTTTTAAGTGACAAGAATAACTTTTCAACCCATTCGGGACCGAGGTGTTACAATATTTCTCAACATTCAGTACAAAAGATCATGGAGAAAAAAAAAAAGGAACAAGCACAAAAAATCTTTCTGTGTGAATCAATCAATGTGGAAGTACTAAATTTTCCATTTATGCATAGCAAACATGACTGTAGGACCAAATGTAAATCGTCGTTGTTGCCATTTTCACATGTAAGAAAATTAATTTTGTTATACAAACTGTAAGTTTAAAGAAGAGATTGAAAGCACTACTACTGTATGTATGTAGCATGTCTCTTAGCTAGCTAGGTATATAAAGTACTAGGGAGATAATTGGTTTAGTTTAGTGAACATGAAGCATTTGTTATTCATCCATCCACTACTATAAAGATATATTTGTTTTGTAATAAGCAAAGCTTTACTTAAATCCCTCTGCATGTGACCCCTACTAGTTGCCAAGATTTTGTTACTAACTGATTTGGATTCTGAATAATGATAAGCTTTCTTTATCTTATGTCAGTACGTATTTCATTTAAAGTTGTCTTATTTTAGTTATTTTATGTCGTATTATGTTCATTGAAATTACAAAAGATCCAACTTCTAACCATGAACATGTATATCAACTCTCATGAAGAGCGAACGATGGCACTAGCTAGATCAGGGTTTTTAACATCAAGGCCGCAATTAAGCTGAAGAAAAATGAAGGAAAAGACCTGAATATGAGAGGCTGGAAATCTGTCAAAGAACGTCTTCATGCATGGTAGGAGGTGGAGAGAATTAGGTCCGGTTTCGATACGCAGGTCAGATGAGATGAAATGATATGAGATGTTTTGAATAATAGTAAGATTTTTTTAGTTGAGATAAGATAGTTTGTAAAAAAATATATGTTTGGATAATGAAATGAGATGATCAGATAGTTTTGACTTTTTACGATTTGATAAATGGGTGGATCCCACCGAAATCTATAATTTCTCTTTTTTAAAATTTATTTTTATCTATTTATTTTTCTATATATAGGAAATTCGTCATTTTGTATTCTAATTATAAATTATAATAATTTTGATTATTGTAATAAATAAGTATATGAATTATATTGTAGATTTGTCTTGCAGATTTGAGGTTCCTGATCTGTCCTTGGATGAAGTCGGCCAAGATAGCAGAGGCTTGGGTGAAAAGGAGAACTCGCATATGAGATGAGAGGGAAAAAAAAAGTAGGAAAACGCCAGACAGGTCTGAGAATTGGGCAGTGCTTTTCACTGTAGTTTCTTTTTACTGTTCATGTCAGAAATGTTTGAGATGAAGTTGAAAATTTATAGATGTAATAGAGATGAAATAAAGATCAAACACTAAGTTTAGATGTCCAAAACCCTCTCATCCCTACACACTAGATGAGATAAAACTATCTGATTTGACCATCCAAACCGGGCTTAAAGGACGTACGACAGTGGTTTTTCACTATTTTGGTAGACAATTAGTTAGCAGCAGATCATCTCTCATCAAGGTAGTAAAGATAAATGAGAAGAAAATAGGAAAATGGAGTGCAAAATTAGCAGGAGGAAGATGTAGCAAACGGGGAAGATGAGCAAGGAGATCAGGCCGTTGGATCAAGAGTAGGATCAAGTAAAGGAAGGGAGAAGCCAGTAGACTTTTCTATGGGTGTTATTTTCTTAGGGACGCAAGAGTGCGTGCTGTGCCTTTGAGAGGGAAGGACGTATTTGTGATATTCTAATTAACGGTATATATGGACTTCAATAAAATAGAATTTGGTGTCCACCGATAGTGGCCGGCCACAAAACTCTTGGGGGGAAGAGATGGAAGGTGGTATGGCAAGATACTACATATATAACTTGTTACAGATATAAAGAGATTACACAAAAATAAATTTATAAATTGACGTATCTTTATAAGATCTATTTATGATAAAAGTTATAACTTTACAATATGATATACAACATCGAGCCACATTATAAGTTTGTGATTTATTTTTATGTAATATCTTGTTGCTAAAATGTTTTCCAGTGCATACGGAAGAAAGTGGTGCGGCGCTCTGTGACGTGACTGCCACCTTCCGTATATATATCTATCAAAGCAGTGTAGAAGGAAAAAGTTTGCCTAATTTCTTTATTATTTTCCTGCAACTCCTGATCTATCACTCTATGTGCAGCAACTTTCTCCATGAAAATCCTTCCATACGTATACTACATGCAGTACAGAAGAACATGGAAGAAGAGAGAGAGAGAGAGAGAGAGAGAAGGAATATATGATTGGGGAGTGGGAAAAAAATGATGAATGAAGTAATAATACAGTAAGCATATTCCTAAATGAACAGAACCTACCACTCTGAGAAGTCTTAAATTTAGTGGCACTTTTGCAAAATGCTGCTCACAGCACTTATCCTTTTGGCTTCATTCATCTTTTGCTCATGTATCTTCAACGTGTGGTAGCTACACAACAAGACTGCATTACAATTTATATGCATTAATTTATTATCAGGGGATTTTTAAAATAAAATGATTTTTGACAATTTTTATGGAAAAAAAAATCAAAAGGTCAAGTTCAATTGACAAGTGGTATTGGTGCACAAGAGGGAAAAGAATCAGTAGTCATTAAAAAAGAGAAACATTTTACAAAATTGACAAATATAAATATCAAGCTATTTTAAATTAGTAAATGCTTAATATCAGGATAAATTAAGGGGAAAAGGAAAACTTTTACTCCTCATGTTCACATACAATTAACTTAATAAAATTCAGAATTTTCTTGAGTTTATCAGAAGATAGTAGTATAGAATTTTTGTAAAAAAAAAAAAACAAAAAGAAAAAAAAAAGAGATATAGAAAGGATAAAGACGAAAAGTTAAATATAATAGCATGACTACAATAAAACGAACATTTATGACGAGCTATTTGCGATGTGAATGATTATTTGTGATGAAAACATATTCATTTTGGTAGAAAATAGTCATTTTCGTAAAAAATAACTGGTCACAAATTAATAATTTTTTTGTAGCTAGCAATGATAATGATAAAATGTTTAGTAAAAAAAAAAAAATTTAAACTAATAGTGGTTATGATCAGCTCCAAGAATTGTAATTTTCTTTTTATTCTTAAAAGGATCAATTATAAATTTTTAGTAAGTCTTGATGGGCCATATTGAGAAATATTTGGAGATGCAAGAAGATATCTATGCACATGAATTTTTTATTTTTTTTTAAGTCTTTCAGAATTCACACACACACACATATACTAAAAAGGATTGGGGGGCAGGCCCCTGTAGCCCCCATTCATTCTTCCATGACCATTAATGTGTTGTAACTATTTAATCACAATTAGAGGCTTGAAACGCAGGGCAAACCCCAAATTTCATTCTATTCATGTAATACTAATTCACTAATATTTCTCATTAATTTCACAAGTATATATGGCACTGGTCACATTTGCGTGTGCATGCATCATGAACTACTACTTGATCTACATGATAGGAAAATAAAATTCAAATTTTACCCTCCAATTATCACCTTCAACTAATTATTAGAACTTGCAAAATATTTAATAGTAGTACTACTTGATATGGTATATATGTACCTTCTAACTATGTATTGTCGACTGCGAATAGGGTCGTCTCATGTTTCGATATTTTAACATTAATTTTCACCTTTAATATTGAAAACAACCTAACTTAAAGTGGAGGAATACCATAAATACAACCGAACATGAATCAATATTAACATTATTATCTATATTTTGCCATCTTAACTAACTGTCAAACTTGAATTACAAATTAAAGATCGTGTCGACATTAGACAAAAAGTGATAATTCGGAGTACTTGTAATAATATTGTATCAATTTTGATAATTCGGAATGCAAAGTATGTATAGAACAACATATGCTCGATCGGATGCATCCCTTCAACATATCATCATTTAAAAAAAAAAAAGGGACGGCACCTCCATACTTTATTAAATGAAACTCTCACTTATGGTAGAGGAAAACCTATAACAAATAAAACAAAATACCAACATATATAAGAATCAACCCCAAACAAGTACAATTAAACTCAAACACGTAAACTAGGCAAACCAAGATAATCCAATCTAAGCAAACCTCTAACGAATGGGGACAAATCATCGGAATGCACATATCTACAATTCAAACCCTCCATGCAGCTCCCACATTCTAACAAATAATCAAGTAACAGCTAGACTTCTAATTATAATCTCTTCCACAACAACAGAGCTATATATAGTTCTAACAATTTTATTAGACAATCAACAAGTACACCATGTAAACATCATGATCATTAGCCACAATGGTTCTCGATCCATGAGGATGATTTCTTTAACTTTTGTTTTGTTTTAATGTATGAATAAAATAAAATTAGTGTGTTGGGAGGTCAAAATGTTGAGTTGTGAACAACCTTTTCTCCTAGTGCTCGACTCGCCTATCCACTAGCTAATAATTCTAGATAATGCTTCTTCTTTTTTTTTTTTTTTTTTTTTTTTTTTTCAGCATTTGGTTTTATCTGTAGCCCATTTTCCATGTAATTTGTCTCTTCTATTGACTTAGAAATTAGTGATAAAGGCCGAAATATGAGGACCAAAAGCACCACACACACACACACACCATAGTGGAGTTTGGTACCACGGATCTTTCTTCAGAAACAATTCCACCATTCAACACTTTGATCCATTGCCATATGTATAAATAATATGGGTACTCTTATTAGTCGTTGGAAGTGTTTCATACCGGCTCAGATCGATCGAAGAGGTTATAATGGTTTTGCATGACACATTCATGTCATTTTTTGCTTTAATTTATGATCAGTCGTTCTCATAATCTTTACTTAAACATTGTGCATGAATTAACAAATAGTGGGGGAGCCCCACTCCAAAAAAAAAAATGCAAATCTATATCAAGGGCACAGTACCTTTTTATTTATATTTAAGAGAATTTAATTGTAAACTTCATGTCAAATTGAAAACCCTCTTCCCCTAAAAAACTTAAGAAAAGAAAAATATATTATATATATATATGACATCTTGATCAATATATTTTTAAAGGGAAATATTCTAGTCACAAAAGAATTACATAAAAGTGGTTCTACAAACTGACGTGACTTGATTTGATATTTCATTAGATATATTGTAATGAAACCCCTTTTTACGTTCAAATAGCTTCAAAAAGATTTTCAAGATCTCCAAAAAGATTGAAATATAACCTTTTGTCCCTAAAATCCATATTTAACAGCTTCTCAAAATTTTAAAAATGCCCATTTGCATTCGTGAAAGATTTTAGCTTCTCAAGCTCTTGAAATTCCTTGGCTGTTTGTGTTCCTTAAAGTTTTAAGAATTCTCCTTAGTCCCGAAAATTTAATCTTATAGATTTCATTAATGTATTTATGTACACAAATGAGTGACAAAGCAAATCAAGAATGAAAAGAAGGTAATAATGATATAAAAAATCATGTAGATCCATAAGAAAATATGTGTACGATTTGGGACAGTGACAAAAAGAAATTGATCTGACATAAACCTATCTCATATGAGCTGTACTTCATATTTAATTATCTGCCTATCCAAATGGCAGAATACAAAATTTTATCTCATGCATCTTTGAATTTTCAACCATTGCTACAGTAACGATACAGTACTACTACAGTTAATTAGCTACAAAGTCTCACCTGTCTCTACAATACCACTACAATACTGATACAGTAATGCTAACTACCACATTTTTAATATATATAATTATCTATTAGAATTTTTTATTTTATTATAATATATAATTAGAAAAATATATTTCAAATTTTATAAAATATAGTATAATAAATAGGTCATAATTAGAATAATTTCATTTAACAAAGAAATGCGTTCATATTTAGAAATATTGAAATAATCACGGCCAACTACAAAAAATATATTTTGAAAAAGTCAAAATATTTATGAGTTTTTAAATTAATAATAGATATTACTTATTTTTAATATATTCATAATATTTTCCATCCAATAATTAAAAATACTTTTCAATAATTGGTGGGACCCATCACTTTACAAATTTTCAAAAAGTTAAAATCATCTCATCTCATTTTACTATCCAAACACGAGACCTAATTGATCATGACCTAAACCCGGTTGACCCAACAAGACAAACCTAAATGACATGATATTACTACATAATGACCGGTACAAAAGGCCGTGACAAATACCCCCAAAAGCCAAACTGAAAGTGGCTAGAATTTGAGCCATGCAAGGAATTCTTTGTGTCCACATGAATGTATATATATATATATATATATATATATATATATATATATATATTACAAACACTACTAGAAAAATGACTACAAGAAAAATAAATATTTATGATGAATTATGTGAAATGAATTAATAGTGAAGTTGACTTTAGGGTTTGTGGCTAAAGATTAATGCATCTCATCATCATCATGCTGTTGATATGAGGTGGGGTGCACCCTATATGACAACAGCCAGCTCTCGACCATATATGCCACATGATGATTTTCTACCACCCAGTATGCATATATAAAAGTAGACCATCCCTCCCCCCCACCTTCCCTGCTTAAGCTAGGCATTGCGATCTAGTTCCATTCCTCTCGTACGTTAATCCAAGTAAATATATATCAAACAATCAACCAGATCGAAGATCAGCCATGGCTCTTAAATTCAAGACTTTTCTTTTACTTCTCCTCATACTCCTCATTCCCTTATATGGTGAGAAAGTTCTCATTAATATTACCTACATATCTAGCTAATCTCTCTCTTCTTATTCTTCTTCTTCTTTTTTTTTTTTTTTCAAATATTCCATCCATCATAACTGAAGAGATTATTGACGAATTCTCTTGCACGTTAATTTCTTGTAGGTATGCAGGTTGAAGGATTCAAGGTTCGCATGAACCCCAGTCACTCACTTTACAAGGTATATATATCCTAGTAGTTATATATATATATATATGTGTGTGTGTGTGTGTGTGTGTGTGTGTGTGTGTGTGTGTGTAGCATATTTTATGTAAAATATAGGACTGGTTAAATACATGCAAGGAATTAAGACACATTAATATGACACACACCCAAAAAGAAAAAAACAATGTTAGAGATGAAGATGATCATGAACGACTTGATTATTGTTACAGTACTCGATCGTTTACAAATGCAACTTTCACCATTAATGGTATAGATTTTATATATATATATATATATATATATATATATATATATATATAGGACGTAGGTACATCGATCTTGCAGATCATCTTCTTTGCTAATAAATAAAGTTAATTGTTTGTGAAGGATGCCAACAGGTTCAAGTTGATCAGGAAGCTTCCAGAGCTTGATTCACTACTGGATTACGATGAAGCAGGTGCCAATACTAAGCATGATTACTCTTCCCCTCCTAAGAAGAAACCTGGCAACGGCAGGAACCCTTAAGTACTACTGCCTTTTGGAATCACCTAATTATATAATCTATATATACAGACACAGCTACTCTCTCTCTCTCTAGAGGTTTTGATCCTGTAGGTGGAATATTCGTAATATGTAGCATTCTAAATGAGTTAAATTACTAGTGATATATAACCATGCATATATATATATATAATCCTAGTTGTGGATATGCATGCATGCATGTACTGTAAGGCCTTCATGAAATATATGTTATATCTATGATATCAGATGTTTACTATGTATGCAGTTCTGCTGCTATATATATATATATATATATTGTTTGTCCTGGATATGTATGATGTATGAATAAAATTATTAAATTTCTGCATTTGCTTAAATTCAATTCCAAAATATTATATAAAACGGAGAAGATCGACATGATTTGCCCTAATTAGGATCTCCATGATATTAAGATATTTATATACATATATAATTCTTTAATTAGGATCAGACCATGCAGACGTTTGCTGGTTGACCAATCTTAATTTAATCAAGAGTACTGAGTTTACTAAACCGGCAAGAAAAAAGGCCATGCTGATCATGATCACTGCATCAATATTTATATATACTATTTTCAGCAAAAACACTGTATTGTTGTACAATCAGTAGTGAAAACGTCTGGCCAGGGATTTTGTGAGCACTCGATCTATATATATATTTACATGGATATATAGGCATATACAGCAGTTCCGGCCAATTCTTTTTTTTTTTTTTTTTTCTTTTGATCGTCCTTTAGAGAGAGAGAGAGAGAGAGAGAGGGTCAAGTTCCACAATCACTGATCAAAGAGTTAACCTAATTTGCCTAAATGCTAAAGCCTATAATTAAGGGAAAGAAGATCAGGAGATTAAGTACAGTTAAAATCTGGCCATTGACATCTTCTGAAATCTTTGTTCTCACCATCCAAAAATTCCTTTCTTGCAATGATTTCATGTTCTGACCATCCTTGACTGGCACCTTGTAGTTTCAATACAGCACTGAAAATTAATGCGAATATCAATAGTGCCTAGGAGATAGTGGGTGGCGGGAGGGGGTGATGGATCCACCAATTAAAGTATCTTTTGGTAAGGTAGTTCCATCCACTTCATGTTTTGACAAATTAAAACCATTTAATATTAATTGATTGTATCAACTTGCTGGTCAAAACTCAAAGACCCACACCAGTATATAGCAGGTAAAAAAGTCTCCCTAATGGTTGTTTCTAACACTATATATATACAGACTAAGAATAATATACAAAAATAGAAACCACATGATCCTAAAACCTTTTAATTCTGAATTCAAAGACGTTGGCCGGGCTATAATGGATTCAAGTACGTACCAAACTTCTTATGATCAGCCACAGCTCGCCTGTGAGACTCAATTTCTTTACAAGTGATCTTCAGTGCTGACTTCAGTTTTTTCCCCCACCCTTCTCTTATTTTACCACACACACACAAACACACACACACACACACACACACATATGTATATAAGTTTTAAACTAATTAGTGTGACCCATTTCACCTTAACCATTAAATGACCGTGGCTGATCATTGTACGGTTAATAGAAAACTCTACAGCATATATTTAATTAATCTCGTCCATGGACTCTGTTTTGGATCTGCATACTTTAGTCTATATATGCACCTTCATGGATAGAACTTCCATGAGCTAATCTTGATAGTGACATATATCCAATTGGCTAGTCTATGTTGTCTTTGTGATGAAGAAAGAATTTTTAGTTTTTTCTTTTTACTTTTGCTTGAATACGGATTCTCAAGGAAACTGGAATATTAATTTTCTGTATATAACCTTTACTACTGTTCAACAGGATAACATCCCCTCTTCCCTTTGCAAGATCACATTTGGGATCCTTGAAAATCCTCGCCCCCCTTCCCTTAATTGAATCAAGTACATCATGTCCGATCCACCGAATTAAAGAGGGAAGGATTCAAAGATAGTGAACACTAGTGACCAAGCTTTCTATAGCCTGGACCCAAAAACCACAATTTAGATTACAGTTAATATACTTCAACAGAGCTCTTCTTATAGATTATTCTAAGTTTCTTAAACCAACATTATAAAGGTGTGAGGCATGCATGTACAACAATCATATGCAGATAGAGAATGTGGCAAATGGGAATCTATGTTGATTTGTATCTATTGCCAGAAGCTCAAGTTTTTATAG